>NW_018128189.1:243143-264042 GCF_001952655.1 Monopterus albus | reverse complement strand
GGGGGTGGGGGGGGTGAATCTCCAGAGGATTTCGTTCAAATGTCAGTGCAACGGGTCAAAGAGGGGATATGGTGTCTGGAGCTTGGGAACTGATTCATCAGCGCCCCTTTGAGTTGTCAAAGCTAGCAAAAGATCTTCCACTCCTCCTGCACATATGCAAGGTTCGCATCTCAAAACCCCTCCCCAATTTAGAAACCAACTCACTCACCAGAAAAGAAGTCATTTAACACGTCTATAAACATGCTGCGTTTCATAAAAGGCAGCATGTTTATGTTAGAGCAGTGGGGCTGTATGTGATTAAGTGGGGGAATGACAGAAGGAGGGAAACACGGACACCTTGGTGGCTGGAACAACATAACACGCTCTTATCTCAGGATCACTGAACCAGCGGATGTTACAGATTTTCTACAGAGGCACTTCCTCCATCGTGACAGATCTGGGTTTCACAGAAGCCGCTTTCAAACCAAACAGTTCCAGGGACTACCGCACTGGGGAGATCCCCCAAGAACTGTATACCTTTACGGGCTTTTTTCTGTTTGCAATCGCAGTGCCAGTAGTGACACTGAAGCGACATAACACTAAGCTAGCCGACTGTTAGTGATCAGCCAAAAAGCTCTCAACAGTTAACATATAGCAACATGACACTACCGGTAAATATTTTCTTTATGTAATGTTTACGTTGGTGGACTGCAGCTCCCCATGCCGCTGGTCATGGCTACTGATCGCTACACATGGCTAACATGGTTTAAAAAAAATAACAGTGCTGCTGCAGTCAACGTACACGTACGTAACTCATGGTTCCTATTGCGCTTTGAGAGGAGCTAAAGAAATTCCCTCAAAACATCATTCTGAGAACTATTATCATTCTCAGTTCCTCTGGTTGTGGACACACAAAAAGGGGTGTGCAACTTGTGTGAGGAACAGGTTAGTTTAGTGCTGTCTGGACCCTGCAGCACTAACAGGATGGTTAATGGAGACCTTCATTATTACAGGGGTTTGTTACCATGGTCCCTTCTGAAAGCCTATGTGGTCTGACTCCAGATAGTTTGAATTCTTCTCAAATTGGCCCACTCTCTCCAGCTGGTAGTTTAGTGGCACTGACTTTTAGAAAACCACATGTTGGCGCTCATAGGCCTGTATATGTGTACATGCAGATTAACACGGACTCATAAACTGCACATGTGATTCTTGCTCAGCTGCGCTTCAGCATTTAGTCTCACTGAAGTGGAGTTCCTCAATAACAGCGGTGTTCTGTCAGGTAGAAATTGAAGTGAGGTAACTAATAACCTGCTGGGTGCATATCTTGTTCAGAATGTTTCAGTAATTAAATGTAAGGAATCCCTAATCACAAATTGTTCGTTATGTCTCAGATGTTGCAGCCAACCCCAGCCTTTATTCTCCTCTGTGAGTCAGGCTCCAGCAGTCACCAGCCCTCTTGTTATCTCTGTAGCGTCCTACTGTGCTCTAATAAAACACAGGCCTGTCTAATTTGAACTTTGTCCAGTAGGCCTGTGATGTAATAGGCCATATTTCCTCATTGTTTGCAGAATTGTTTGTAGCCCGTGGTCTGGGAAACCTCCTGGCTTAATGTAGCTTTTTAAGCAGTTATGATAATGACCCTAGTTGACCTACAGGTGGCAAAATGAGTAATGCTCAGACTCATCATCTCTTATGGAATCCCAGCTGGGTGTGCTCGGTGCATCCCGGGAACATCTTCATCTGCTTATGCGGGGTCTGTTTCCGAACTATTAGATGCTCACCACACATTTTTCCTTCCCTTCTTCTGTAAAACCTCTGGCTGTAACTCGGGTTGCCATGTGTGTCTTGTTAAGGGCAGTTATGACAAATGGCAGCAGCTGTACAAACTAATCTCTCTGTAGCTTTCACACATGGCGCCCAATTAACAATGGACCACTGTGGGGCCCTAATCCACGGTGCAGCCATCCTCTGGCCCTGCTCGCTGAGCCAACTGCCCCAGGAGATTCTTCTCCTCTGCACTCCTGCTGGCCAGCCTCTAACTCCATTCAGATGGCAGCCTGCAAACGCCACAAGGCCTGCTCGCATTGGAGACAAGGTAGCCATCTTGTTAGTTTCCATGTTGGAAACACTGATTCCTGATGTTTAAGAGTGTGGGGTTTATTCACTTTGCAGTGCTGTGGGGTTGTGCTGCAGCCCTGAGAGAGCCGACTGCATGTGCAGGCTATGTGGACAGTACATTTTGGACTCGTATGCACACACAAACTCACATGCATTCATCTTGTGAGTATGCATAAAGACACATGCGCGCAGCTGCAGTTGATAAATTTAGCAAAGTGGTTGCTTAGATGTGTAGGCGGGAGCAGTGTGCTTGAATGTGTGTATGTGTGATATGGCTTTCCTGTCAGTGGACATATTCCCAGTAGTTATATGATGATAAACTGCTGTGTCTTGGGGCCTCGGACAGCTGAATGCACTGTGTAATGCACTTGGGGGAGAGTGCTGTGCACAGAGCATTCACTACCTCTGCATAATATACTGTGGGAAGGCAGAGAAATGTTAGCTCACACTCTTTACTTAATGGTTCTTTTTGTCCCAACTCTGCTACTCATAGCCACAAATAATATTCATCCACTTTCCTAGAAAAGTTGCAAAGTGTGAGATCCTTTTTTCTGCCCATGAGCATGTCAGCGCCACTTTACGAGGCCTTTTTAATGCATCCTCAATTCAGTTTTGGATTATAGTTCATAATTCCAAAGCTGGAATAATTTTCAAGACGTCACTTGGATGAAACCCAGTCTGAATTGTGTTTGCATATTTTTTCACTCTGATGCAAAACAAAGCCACAAACGGGAGTCCGAGGCTCAAAAGAAGGGTGTTGACGGGTCGACGGCCATCAGGAAAACGGTGCAGGCCCCTGCCAAATCTATGACATGAATGAAACAAATGGATGAGGGAAAATGAAAATGGTCTGGGTGTGATCTCTGGCAGGCAATGCAAAACCAGTGCCAACTATTATGAATGGGAAGCCACAGCAGAGCCTATGAAAAAAGAAAAGAAAGGACTCACTTTTTTCATCCGCCAAGAATAATTAACTGTGCGCAAGCCTTGTGGTGAGGGTGGAGAAAGCCACAAGGCACTTGACTAATATCTGACCGCAGAGGAAGAGGAGACAGAGCTTTGTTGACGCAAAAATTCCTAGTTCCTCATAAATGTCAAGAGGCATTTTTGAAATATGTTCAGTATTAAAAAAATGCAATAAAAATGGCTAAAGTTAAAATGCACATAAAAATGCCGCAAGAAGACTCCACGTTCAAACCTCGGTGCCGAGCGGGGCCTGTCTGTGTGGAGTCTGAATGTTCTCCTCGTGGGTTTTCTCTGGGTGTTCCGGCTTCCCCCCAAAGACGTGCACGACCAGGATATAGTGATGCAGATAATGGATGGATATTTTTTTTGATTACAGACTATATATAACATCAAACCTTTTTTATTCATTCCCATATACAGAAATTATACTGCTGTGTGTACTCATCAGTTGATTGACAGAAAAGTCGGGCAAAAATGTCAAATATTTTTAAATGTGCTTTTTATAGCAAAAATATGTTTGGGTTTAAGCCTGTTGGTCAGACAGACACAGTCACGTGGAGATGTATCTGTGGGGCCTGGGAAATTATGATGGGCCTTTATCACAATCTCACAAGCAAAGTAAAATAATTAGTCTAAAAACTCCCATCCTGCTCTTCTGTGTGCAGCTCTCACAGCCAGTACGTAGGCAGGATGACATGATGGAAAGGGCAGCATGGGGCCAGATGTATGTTTATATATAGGCCCCTGACGAGCATATAGGGCAGGATAGCAAGCAGAGGCGTTGCATAAGACATGCACCCTACCACGTACACCACATCCTATAATAATAATAAGGACTAGATGTACATATGTATGCAAAGAAACTGTTAATGAAGCACAGTGGTCTTTGCTTCATGATACTGAAGGAATGTACAGAGTCTGATTACAGGAGTTACAGGGTGTCATCAAATAACACGGACCATAAAGGCAACAAGTTCTGTGGTGTAAGTATTTTTAGCATTGTAACTTTTTAAGTGGCTGCAGGGTTAAACTTGCACTGTGCAGGTCCCTGGGTTAGATCCATTGCTTTCTGTCACTGACGGGTCTGTAGACTTTATTTGAATCCATTATCAAGTCGCCCCATAGCCGAGAACAACACAGTTTTTGTTTCACCGTTAAATCTTTTTTTAATCAGCATTTTGTATGCCACAAACATCACCCGGGGGTGACAAAGCGCACTCTGTTTGGAGGCAAACCGCTCAAAACAAAAAGCGGTTTCCCCGTTATGGCAATCAAAGCGACGTTATCAGCGATCAACATATTCTCACCCAAAGAAAGGGAGGAGAAGAATGCCCCATTGACTCATACGGCCTGCGAGGCCGGTCGTGCTGATCTCCTGAAGAAAAGACCAGTGTTGCTGGTGGACCCCCGCTCCCCCCAGCTGCCTCCCCACTCTTTGCCTTCTTTCCTCAATATATGTCTCAATACTTGGGGGATCTTGAAAGGGGGTGGGGGGCTGAAGAGGATGGTGTGTGTGTGTGTGTGTGTGTACTGTTGAGGTGCTGCCGGTCAACTCTGTCCCATGCTGGCAGAGTAGAGGGGTGAGGGGGCTGAAAAGACGGAGCCGTCACCTGCCAGACTGTTGGAATGTTAATGCCGTGGCTCTGATAATTGGATTTTGTACACACCGTCTGTGAGGAACGTCCAGCAACTTTCCCCCTCTTATTGTTCGACCCAGCCCTGGACCCTCAATAGGGCTTGTCTATGTTTATACAAGCACTCACGTCTCAATAAAGACTGTTTACAGTGTGTGTGTGTTGGACTTCTGAATCACGGTGCAGTGGTGTGTGACAGGGAGGCTGAAAATGAAAGCAAGTGTGTGTCAGATTATCAAGATTTAGCAAATATTAAACATATTAAGAGATTTGTTCGGTCTTAAACAGGGATTGTTGCAGATTTGAGGAGTGGTGCAGGAAGATTAAATCGGACATTCAAACCGCACAGATGAACGTGCGCCTCCACGCTCGCACCAACCATGCCTACATGCTCAGAATCTCATGTAGACTCAAAGGTAGACACGCCCACTTAAAGGTCAGAGGTGAAAAGGAAGCTCTCCCTATTGGTGGAATGTGTCCAAGGCATACATGATCTGGGATCATTAGGGAAGTTATGACTCTTGTTTGTGTCGGGTGGTGTTGGAGGGGGGAGCTTGAGATCAAACTGGGAGCTGTGACACACTGGTTTCCCTCTGCCTGGCCTCTCATGCTATTTCCACCCAGGCAGCAGCGACTTGAGCCGGTCGAACGTCTCGGCTGCACTGACCTAAATTCCTCATACTCACCTCAGAGGACCCGTGCCTTGCCGTTTCCATCCCTACAGTCTTCCTGTGCAATGAGCATACGCTTCATTTGTGTATAAAAGGTCCTTCCTGTACTAAAAAAAACAGTCATCATTTTCCCAGCTGTAATTCCTCTGAGCAGAACTGCAGGGAACAATGACGGAGGTTTTCTCTTGGCACAGAGACTTGTTGTGGTTAGATAAACAGCCCCTAATTGCATTTAATCTGTGTTAAAGTAAGGCATTTGGAACAATTACTTTTGTATGTTTACTAAACAGCTGTTGTGTGGATTCTTTTTTTTTAAACCTCTCCCTGTAATGGATTTGGTTCACCTCGCTGGTTAGTGGGAAAATAAGATAGACGCTACATTAACTTATGCATGGGCTTGTATTCAGGCTTCAACTGTTACACCATACAAATGTTATTTAGTTTGGCTAAGATTTCATTAACGTTAAATGCTTTGGTTAAGGTGCCAGATTTTTATTTTGCATCACTGCAGAACAAACAATTTAAAATCACAGGTCATTAGCTACATTATAATATTTATACTAGCATCATTCTCACATAGAAATATGTGCAATTAAACTCCTGAACTGCAGCATTTTACCAAGAGACGGCAATACGTCTTAAAATATATGCAAGAGAAACAAAACACAGTTTAGTGTATTTGTTTGCTGCCCCAGTATTTATTCACAGCCTTGCTCCTCTTTTTCCTTTAACCTGGCAGTATTGTGCTGTTGCATAAACAGTGGTCAGGGAAGCCACCTTGGGCTGTGGTAGCCTTCCATGGGGCTGAACTCTGGCCAAGTGGATGTTGTTGTAGGAGGTGGCCCTGCAGCCAAACACACGAGCCAACCAGGGGCCTCCGTTCCAGGAGGCGAGCGCTCACCGGACAATACCCGAGGACAGTAGGGTTTGACAGCTCTTGGCTTACATGAAAAAAAACTTTGAAATTCAAACACAGAAGAATGAATTGGCCTGCAAAATGATGCACTCCCTGCAGATGTCACGACTAAAACGCAACTCAAGCCACACTTTGTACGAGGGATTAAGTGCGTGTATACGTGTGTGTCTGTGTGATTTGACATGCTACATGTGTTCTAGTATTCATAATGAGGTGTTGCAAAATCCATATGCTCTCTGCATATCTTGCTTGACTCACTCGCCACCTGTACAAACAACACTGCTGTTGCGAAACGGTTCCAGGGAAAGGCTCTTCCCGGCTTGTTGTCAGAATGAGGTCAGTGAACACTGCTCTTTTCTCTCTCGCTCCCTCATTTTCCCTCCATCTCTCTCGCTCCCTTAGTTGTACTTTGTCCTTCTAGAGCGCAGGAGGCGTAAGGCCGCTGGATCAACCTCAAGGCATCCGAGTACACACACTGCATGTGTGCTGTTCAGGTGTGCTGTTAATTCCAACAATAATTGATTTCATGTTTTGCCTCAACATCTTTTGAATCCCAGGAAATTTACATAAAAATAACCTCACAAATATGCAGTCAGAACACAGACTCTGGGGAATCCTGAAGCACTGTTGGATCCCCTTGTGTATTTTCTCTGGTTGGTAACAGAGATGGGAGGGTTGCTGTATGAATTCTCGCAGCATTACATCATTTGACCCCCTCGCTGATCATTTTACCCCTTCACGGCACAAAAGCGCTTTCAGAGATGGAACAGGAGCGCACATGTATCATATGCTTGAAGTTGAGGAAGCAGCTAATCACCAAACACCGTGCTCCCAGAGGCACCATTGGTGGACTGCGTCGTGTCTGGATCAGTGTAACAGGATCTCCAGAGAGGAGCACAAAATGGGCGCTTTGTGCCCGAGATTTGCCCAGACAAACCCAGATAAGGAAACGCAACAAGGGCGAGCCGAGGGAGCTGCCTCGGAGACTTGAGCAAATAACCTTTAATCTAGGTCATGCAGTCGGCAATGGCATTAGAGGTGCCGCAGGTGATAAAGAGAAGGTTAATTTGGTCATTCTGGTGGCTAGTTGAAAAAGCTTTGTTTTTACTGTAAATGTTATTCCTTTGGGGTTTTGTGGTGATAGAAGCTTAGCCTAATTATTAGTGAGCTCATCCCCATTAAGGCTGAAGGTATAGGTTCAGTTCCCTTATGATCAGCTAAAGTAGCATTGAGAAAGCTACTCTGCCTAATTTCTTGTCAGCCACTAAGGGTCTAGTTAGATTCATTCAAACTCGTGACATAAGACGCTCCTAATCTTTGCTCCTCCCATCACGTCCTGTTTCCTAGCGACAACGTGAACTACAGATACGTAGCTGGGACTAACATTAAATGTGTCAGTCCAGTAGAAGCTCTGGTTACTGCTGATGTGACACAAAGCTCCAGTTCCTCCCAAATTAAAACCATATTAATTCAATACAAAGGTAGAATCCTGGCCATGCTAGGTGGCTAATGCTACCAAAACAACCATGTTAGCTTTAGATGCTAACATATGCAGAAGGAAGAAGGCCACATCTGGATCCAGTCCGAGTCCTCTGGCTGTTTTTAACCCTCTCCATGTCAAACAGCCAAACCCATGTTAACCCTGGTTGTTGCTCTTTCTTTGTCCCACTCTCTCTGTGCTAAAGACGCCACCTCTTCACTCTGGCAGCCGCTGGTTCAGACTTTTAGCTGCCCAAAGCTCCTCCATGGCTGTTTGACATTACTACTGGTGGCTGGGCTATAGGCTGTAAGGCTGAAGGCAATCTTGTTTAAAGCACTTTTAATCCTTTTCACTGTGCACACAACCAGTGGACTGAAAAAAGCTGCTTCAATAAAGTGCATCACATACTGTAGCAAATTCACTTGTGTGACTGGGGGCCTTTTTGAAGATAACAGGAGTTTTACAGTAGTACAGCACCTCCTACGCACTGTATTTCTAAAAGGCCTGAAACCATGTTGAACAAGTTCTGTTCGGCTGACTTCACATTCTGTGGCAACACACTGATTGCAGCGAAGGCCCAGTGGAGCTCAGTTCTCATGGCAGTCATAACAAGACACATGCACGCCCCCCTATAACCGTGGGCAACCCCTTGGGGTTGTGTATGTCTCGGTGCATGTCCTGAAACAATTGATGAGTGGGGGATAGCGATCAGGCCTTGATCACTACACAGACCGTGTGTGTTGGCAGACCACAAAATGCTGAAGCCATTACTTGGCCCACTCCAGTGAAATTGAAAGCAGGAGCCAGTAACAGCAGCAGCAATAGCTAGTTTTGGCTGAGTGCATGGGGGCAGTGTTGGGGAAGCCCAGTCAGATGGTAGTGCTCACGCTGACTCGTTGACGGCAGCAGGCTGCAGACGGCTGATGTCTTGCTGTCATACTGCCAGCTCCTCCCCTGTCATGACCTCTCAGTGATGACGCTAGTCTGCTTCTCTGTTTGCAAATGTGTCTGCATGAGTATGCGGTCTTTGAACACTTCATATGGCCTAATTGATCCCTGCTCATACTCATTTGGAAGCAAAATGCATTAAGAATAAACATCAAATTTTTCTTACTGAAGGTTTTTCAGCTTCTGTACTCAGCCACAGTTTTTTCCCAGTCAGTCCAGTTGCAAATAGAAGCCTGCCAGATATAAGATTGCACTACACGTGCTGAAAACATTACTTAGGCGACACAGTCTTGTGTTCATATTATATTAATGATGAAGCATTGGTCCAACTGCTGTGCCATTGTAAGCTGCAACACTACTCTTGCTTGCAGCGTTTTACAAAAGCACTATACGAACAGTATCCTCTTGCCGTTAGTTAGCTGCCACCAGTATCCAGCTTTCCTTAAATCTTCATGCTGCTCTACAGTATGTCTTGCAGCAAGCGCATGCACCTAATGCATTAGTTCAGGGTATTGTGTTACGCGCAGCACACATCATGCATTGTGATTGTTGGTAATTTATGTGCGAGACATTATGATTTTCTCATGTGAAGGATACTGTATGGCACAGATGGTTGGTTTTATTGGTGATTTACTGTTAGAAGGTGTGTTCTTGCTTGTACAGTCACAGGATTTTGTTCACTGTATGTATTTATATGTTGGACTCTGCACTTGCCTGTCATGGCAGTTCAACTCGGGCTGTCTGGTGCAACAGGTTTTAGGTATCATCTCCAAGCACTGTGCTGTTAAAAGGAACATTTACTGGAAAAATACACCCTTCACTTCCCCGTTGATGCCTCGAAGGTGGGATCTTATTCATCTGTACTTAACGTTTTGTAATCCATTTCTTTCTTTCTTTATTTGCTCGGACAGCGGGTGTTCATAGGAGAAGGGCTCATGGAGAAGACTTATCTTCAAGTGTGCGTCTGTCATCTGCTGCTGCAGACAGAGTGCTCTTTCATTCGCTCCAGTGAAAGAAGGTTCACAGAGATTTAAGGGCCAGCATTGTTTGTGCTCTGCGATGCTTAATCACTTTTGATTGGACACCATATTAAAACTTGGGCTCTAGACGTGAGAGAGGCTCTTCATCTAAAACGAGTATCCGTCCTCCACAAAAAGGAGCGGCGCTGCCTCACTGGGTGGCTGATGGGGACAAAGACACGATGTTAAGCCAAGAGACAGAGGAGAGTGAAGGTCTTCAGCAAAGTGAAACACTTCAGGCTGGATTCACACAGACGTTTACTCTGGTTGGGGCGCGTTGTTTCTTCTGCTGGTGAGACAGTGAAATATGATCCAGGAAGACCAGTTGGAAGAATGAATTTATCAGTTTAAATCTCATTAGATGCCCAAACACAGCGCAGTGGTTTGTAATACTCAGACAGGACTGTACAACTCTGGGAAATTATCATGACAGCAGCTGTTTGATATTTGGTGGTGAGGATACCCAGGTAAACCGCAGAAATACCACGTTCACTTTACAGATCAATGAACCAGGAGTACATGTTGCATTGCAGAAAAAGTTGAACCACATTTGACTTTTTTTTTTTTTGCACGTCAGTCCCCCATGAGCGCCAGTCCTCGCTGCATTTTCCCCACTGAAGTAAATGAGAAGGGCTTTGTTTTTTCATGCAGGGTCAAGTGTCTGTTGAATCCAGCCTGAGTTACAAACAGACCTACATGCATCTGGATTTATTCAGTTTTGAAAAACACCTTGTTTCCTGTAAAACGAAAAAAAAAACTCAGCCGAGCTTAGAGGTTCTTGTAGTTTTGCCATTCATGTCTTATCTTTTCTTGAGCTCTAGAAGTAAGATGGCGGCTTATTCCTAAACACTTCACTTTCCCAGACGACTCCCCCCCCCGCACTCCATTTCGCTGCAGCACTGATTACACGTAGTGTTTACATATTCCATAGAGCACTGTGACAGAGATAAACCTCTCCTGATGCTTATCCCCTGGCCACAATGTGGAAACCACTAACATATAATATAAACCAAACGCCGCAGCTGCCCTTTCATGTCTCGAGTGCCAGGTCTGCGTGCTGAGGGCGAGTTTTCAGAGCTCAGCTTTAAGTGGCGTTGCTTAAATGTAGTTAAAACCATCATGTGTTTAATGATGTTGCAAACTCCTTTCATAAGAATGTTTTCATAAATTTTACTAGTGCGGAGGTACTTCAGCTGAAAGGTATTACACTCGGTGCTTTTTGAAAAATAAACATTTTATACACTTGACCCACCTCTTCTCTCTCGATCATTGATTGTGACGTTTGAGTAGCGAAGAGGAGCGCTTGACATGAACATTTGTGGCACATTTGATATGAAATGTGATTAATGAATCACACAACAGCACGAGAAGGCAGCGTCCCCCTTAAAGTAGGCTGTGGGGTTATACACGGGGTTGCACTTGGAGGACTTCCTGGCATTAATTGACCTGTTTCTCCTGTGGTATCGCTGTCACTCTGCTCCGCATGCTGCTGGTTGTGCATGTCATAGAGAAACTGGCCTGAAAAGACCCTCACATGTGCATTTCATATTGTCTGACATTGGGGGTTGGACCCCTCTGGACCCAGTGCAGCCAGGAGCGAGATTCAGCTGCTGAAATCATCAAGACTTTGATGATTGTTGGATGGATTTACACCTGCACTCAAAAAAAAAACAACTCATTGGATGAGTTTGATTTAATTGTGGACAGGATTTCCATCCAATAAATATATGTAGCCCCAACTCAAATGAAGTACAGACTTCACCCAGTGAGTTGTGTTTTTATTTTTTTTAGCAGGAAGCTATTCAGTTTTAAATCCTGTATTTGCCCTCCACGACAGTTGCATTCTCTAGGTTCCTCCACAGTCCTCCCATACAGCAGCTCCTGCACCACGCCCTTGTTTTTTGAAGCACTGATGCAACAGGGCTACCTGCTACCAGGCCACACAGTAAAACCACATACTGTCTTTTACAGTTGAGTTTACAGAACACACCACAGCACTACAGTTGCCAAGGTTAACTAAGGGAAATGAGGCTGCAGTCTTCATTAATGACAGGTGCTCTGGCAAGTCCAGCCGGTTTGTGGAGCTCAGATCCTCTTTGCTGGAGCAGCTCTACAATAAGTCTTATCTAGTGCTTAGACACCAGTCATTCATCAGTCAGCATACAGACGTGCACTAACTATGTGGACATCTTCACAGCTTTGTCTGACTTGTTTTCTCTCTGCTCTGCATTGGCACCAAGTTGCCTCAATAAATCTAAAACTAATCCACCAAGTGCGAGCTCATCCCTCTTAATTTGTTTGCCGCTTTACAACCATGAAGATGTTCTCCAGTGACATCTAAGCCATCACATTGACAACCCCAAGTGGCGTCTAATGCTCCGACTGATTCTCCTCTATAGCTGCTTTGATGCTCCCTTTATTATGTTCGATGGAGCTGTTTTCCCCTCCTGCTCTTGTTTGCGAAAGAGGCCCAACAGGGCTTTCACAGCTGAACTTGCAGTCTGTTGTGTGGCTACTTGGGCAAAGCTGAGGCCTACTTTAATCAAGACATGGGAGTGACCCACTTCATCTTATGCTAATTTGGTTTTTGGGAAAATTAGCTGGGATTGACTGAAGAAATGTTTGTAGTTCCTTTAAGAAGCTTATATCTGTGCAGTGAAGTAGGCGATGCAGACGTAACTCCTCTGTGGTGTTTTGCTTTTCCTGTTTTCCAGACTCCGTGTGAAAGCACTGAATCACTTTGCTCGGCTGTTTGAATGAAAGCAGGCCTCATCTGTTGTAAAGCAGAGAAATGGCTGTTTTATGAGGTGCTACTGGTGCTAATTCTCTAGGAAAGGCACAGTGACCAGTTCATTCACAGTGTTTACTGCCTATTGCCCTTTCACCCCTCTTCTGATAAAGGCTAATGCAACGTGTTGTTCCAGTACAAGCTCCATGTTTACATACTTTTCTGACATGCTGGTTTGACAAACGCTGCATTCCTTCATGTATGCAATTACTGTGCATTAAGGCCGCCCCCAAAAGTTGACTAGTCGAATCATTAGTCGAGAGGTCCGTCGTTGAGCCTTTGTTTTATTTTAGTTTTTGTCAGCTAGTCTGCTTTACAACTTAAAGCATCCTCAGCTCCTGTTAAATTGGCTTCTTCTCCTCACTTTGGTACAACATGCATCACTTTGCTCAGTATTTATTTCCTCCTGTGGTCGGGGGGGATACCCACTTCAGTTTGACACCGTACGGTGGGTGTGTACAGTGTAATGTCCACTGACACTACTTGGCAAAGTCCTGCCCAGAATGAGGAGAAAAGGGCAATGAAACCCACTTGTACAAGCCACATACAGGAGAAGCTTGTTGGTAAACTTGTTGCCATTAGTTTTTGTAGCTACTATACAAACTGTGACTTTATGTCCTCGTGCATAGGTGCACAGCTTAGGTTTAAAGGTCATAACCCCCCGGTTCACAAACCAAAGTATTAACACTATATTGCAGGTAAAGTGAAACGGTTTATTACTGCAGAAGGTGAAATGGTGGCAGTAAACGGAAGCAACATCCACAATCACTACAACAAAAAAGAAGATTGGAGGATGAGGACAGTATCTGGCGCTGCCGTCAGAGCTGCCCGTGGTTTTCGGCGCCCCCCAGGCTTGAAGTCGACTATTCGCCCAGCAGATTTTCGGACTCGCCTGCCCGATGAAACGCCCGCTGTCCCTCAGACTCAGTCACACAGCAGGAGAACAGCAGATTTGGAGCTGCAACAACACTTCTCCAGCACTGAGTTGTTGTATTTATGAAATCAGACTGCACCATCCAGGTGCTGTGAATGTACCACATCAGATCAACTATCCATATCATTCATTTAGCTAATAGCCTGTCCTCCCTTCTTTCCACCAAACGTCTTCAGGTCTTGTTGTCTTTATGGTTTCCTCTGGAGGAACGTGCGTAAAAAGCAGTGGATAAAACAAGGGGTGATTTAGTAGCCCCGTCACAATGCGTCCTGCTCCGGTGGCTGCTTCCTACCTTTGTGTGGTGGAGGGCTCAGGGGTGCGGCAGCGGATACATGGCCTGGGTCCCGGTAGGCTGCGAGGAGGGAAGGAAACAGGGTGTCAAAGGCACTCGCTCGCTGTTATCTGAGCAACAGACACTCGAGGTGACACACAGGCACTAAAAGATATGTAAACTCTATGTAGAAATAGTTACTCTTTAACTCGCTGCGTGTTATTATTAGATGTGTGGCGTTGATGGGAAACTGTAAATGAAGCACTTGTGGAAGTGAAAGCAAAGGTAACCCTGTTGCGTGCGGGCTGCTGCTCCATGCTTTCCTTCTCCTGCTCCTCTCTGCACAGGCCTCTCCTGCAACCTTGAGTGAAGCCCGTGCAGGCCCCAAGTTCAACGAGTGCATGAGGCATATTTTCGTTGAGCGTGCTTGCACCGCCCCGCTAAAGCCCCCACCCCCGCCCAACCCCTCCCTCCTTACCATACATACAGCTTTTTTCCCGACCGTCCCCTCCTCCTAAAGACTCCCTGTGGGCGCCTTTCACAGAGCCTGCAAAGGAAATACATTATGTGTAAAAAGAATTCCATATGGTGTCATACGATCTGTGTAATTCTGCCTCATTTGATTAAAAAGTCACCTTGTATGAAAGGTAATGTGGCCTGTAGCTTCCTAGCTATAACACATTATACTCCAAATAATGCTAGAAGGCTTTGCTAAATAAAAAAGCAGTTTGACCAAGTCAACAAGGAAAAGATGAGAAAAGCCTATCACTTCCTTCTTCCTTGATGAATACCTGGTAGTGAGTGCTAGTTTTCTAGAAGTGCAGCTGACATCAGCGGTTGTAGTTTACAGTTTGGCCTCCTGCCTTGGCTGAGGGGGGGGAGGGTCTGTGGCAGTCCTATTGCTAGGTTGTTCCAGGTAAGCCCTGCCAAGTTCAAGCAGCTTGGACCAAGCCCTGCACCACAAATGGGAAGTGTTTCTGCAGGGCTGCCAACCTCGCCTGAGCCGTGACAGCAACGATCTTACTGTGTCGTCAGCCTCAGCAGAGACATGGTGTGTTCTGCAGTACATGCACGTTCAAGCCTCGGGAGAAAAAACATAGCCTAAGAGAAGATGTATATTTGTAGATGCTTGCCAAGGGGGAGATGATAGTTTGCTCCAGTGGTGGCTCTTTGATATTCTTTCCAGTTCCCATGATGCAACACTGTGGCTGCTACCAGGAGATTACATTATGATGAGCTTTGGACAGATCCATCCTAAAATTCTTATATCATTCAGGTTGAACAACAAAAAATTTGTTTTAATTTTTGCAGAATAAAAAAAAAAACAGATTTAGAATCATATGTTGGGAAGGATGCACAGAGGGAGCTCAGCTTAGGGGTTTGGAGGATTTAAGACAGGAAAAACACCTCATGACAACAGATAAATATTTCTGTTAACGTCTAACTGCCTGGGTGTGTAGAGGATATTTTTGTGCTGCATAGCGGGTGTGGGTGAGCAGTCGTGATGAATGAGAGACTCGAGTCCCTGTCGAATGCAAACAGGACCTGCTTTTTCTAGAGTTTATTTCCTACAGCGCAGAGACAGACGACCAGAAACGTGAATGGCCCCACACGCCCTTTTTCTCATCCTGAGCCGAACCAGGACAAAGCAGCATTTATCTCGACCCCTCTGATCCGAGTGAGCGGATTTTTGGCGTCCCAGATAAAGTGAAAACAACATGCTTGAAGGAGAGGAAAGCGAGGGCTGTGGGAGTCGCCTGTGAGGTGGGCATACAGGCCCCCGTAGCGTGGCCCTGGGAGGGCAGAGCCCCGTAGGCTGAGGAAGTGGAGGAAGGAGAGCTGGGAGGTTTAAACGGGCTGGTGGGAGGCGTGCAGGCAGGCGGGTCACAGAGAAAAGCAGCTAAAGGGGAATTCCTGTTCCTGAACTGAAAAGTGATGGAAAAAGTGACTGCTCATGCCGCTCCGTGTCAAAACAGTCGAGCACTGCCGTCATCTGTGCAAATATTTCAAGAGATTATGATTTGGGAGCCTCGTGGGAAAGGCTGAAGCAGCGCTGCGAGGACGGCTCAGCTTAACAGAAAGCCTTCCCTTTACAACTTTATCACAAAGCCACAGTATTCAGAGCGCAGAAACCTGCCAGGTGAGGCCTGATGACATGTCTTTGCTGTGTCGTACCAGCATTTTGCCAACAGCCCAGAAACGGCCACGGCGTGCGTCCACGCCTGCTACACACCTTTGTCACACAGTGTGACCACAGTTTATGTAAATTGAATTTGTAGTTATCTCAATACCTGCAACAGTAATGATATATCTCCAAAACCCTACTGATGCAGTGTCTTCTAACCATGTGGCCAAACACTGTGGCCTCCACTCTGGGTGCCCGGCTTTGCTCTAACATTGTTTATCAATCTTAAAAAAAAAATGAATCTGAAATTATTTTAGCTCCTCTTCTCTTCCCACTGTAAACTGAGGCTGTGCAGCCAAACCACACGCTGCTGCTGCCACAGCTGCCTTAGTAGCCCAGATCTGCTCTCTTTGTCTTTGCAGGAATGTGGACTCAAGCTCTCTGGCTGTGAATTTCTAGCTTAGTGTGCACTTAAGTATGATTTATAAATCGTATGCTTGTGGTGCGGCAAAGGGAATAGTCTGCTAACCCTGAGAGATTAGATTTGCATTTTGATCTCCTGTAAAACCAAGATGTTTTGTCATGATTATATAGTGCTTTGTTGTGGTAAGTGACGGGCTGTTGACTGTACTGAGTCTCTGGATGGGTGTGTTTGAATTGTGCATCTGGGACCTACAACCACGTAGATGGGTTGCACCTTAACTGCTGCCGGGCCGGCTGTCTCCAGACAGTTGGAGGGTCCACGAGGAGTGGAGGAGCTCCGCTGTCGTTGGATGTCTGCCAACGCTCTGACCTTGCGTCACTCCCATTTGAGTTATGTGAGAATCTGTTTTATGGTGCTGTGTCTTTAGACCAAATGGGCACCTACCTGGTGCAGTGAAGCACCAGCGTTTTCTTTATAAGAGTCTTTGTGATATTACTCCTGTCACTTCCCTTGTTGCTTCACTCCCTGGTCTTGTGCCAGCGGGGACACCCGAACCGTCTTGCCCCCGAGCCTCGAACCCCATGGACGCTTTGATCCGGGCCGGCACTGACTGGGGGCCTCGTCTCGAGGCTCGTTAAGAGGAATAGAGGGGTTTTACTGCCATGCAGCAGGCAGCGGGCTTTTAAACCGCTAACAGGCTCCTCTCTCGGCCTGCTGCATCTGAACAACCTCCACCCTGAAGAGTTACAGCATCTTTCCATCATTACTGCGCTACTGGGAGTAAGGACTTCAGAAGGGCGAGCATCATTAGAACAAAGGCTCTTGAACATTAGTTTACATTTTGCCATGTGGTGCACAAGCAATACCTAATCCACATGTCGGAGCGGGCAGCGTTTACAGTTTCAGTATTCTGTTGCAGACAGTATCACAAAATGCATCTCTGAATAACAGCTTAGGAGGACTGATGATGCAGCAGCACGGTGGCCCGGGTAGAAAAGAAGAAAGCTACACAACTGTGTTCATTTGCACCTGCCGCTTCATTCCCTACTGGAGCTGTAATGGCAAAAATAAACTGGCTCGACATCTGCTGGCAATGTCAGTAGTCTGTTTTTATGCTTGTAATGACACATTAAACTCTGTGGTTGATTCCCCGCCCCCCTCCACCCTGTGTCCCGTTCCAGGGGAGCAGTGCCAGCAAAATCGTCTGAATGAGTGCGCGCTTTGTTTTCTTTGTCTGTCTTGGGCCAAGCTCTGGTCTTAGATGTGGTGGCATTCTGCGATCGGATAATTCCTTCCACGTCCCCAGTCTAAGGTGTGAGTGTGCGTTTTACCGCTGCTCGCTTGGCAGAGCTCTGAGCGCAAACAGTGGCGATGGGTGGCGGGAATCCTTGGTGGCCTCTCGTCCAGCTGGAGGAGAGCCATTTTGCCTGTGAGGGAGCACCAGTCACCCCGGCTCGGCCTGCTGCTCTCGCCACTGGGAACTCCTCTTGGCTGAGGCCTGACGCTGTTGTAAGTGCTGACAATCACCGACACGCCACTGGCTCAGGCATTACCTCATCATCACCTCGAGTCAAAAGGAAGAGGCTTTGCTTCTTACAGTGAAATAGGAATAATTCACCTGTAAATATTAAAAGTGTGAAAACTACTAACACTGTAAAGCTTGTTGTTTTTGCCTGTCGATAAATTGATTTCACACTTTTAAATTCAAACTAGTTTTATGGATTTACAAATAGATTTTCACTGGAATTTGCAGTCGAACTGAACTTTGCACACGTGTTTGCTTTAGGGGTTAATTTGTCAGTGTATAGATGTGGCTGTTGTGAGATAAAGATTTAGGTAGCATGGCATTCTGGAGCTGTGCTCCCTTATCAGTGCAGACCAGAGCACGGTCAGCCATCAGATACACAAGCTGGTGCAGACACGACTCTGGCAGGTGCAGGTCAGAAATCTGACAGATTATTTCAGATGGTTTCCACAAAGGTACGTTTGAGAAACCAGGTTGTCCTGAAACTGGATGTGTGCATGTGCGTGTGCGTGTGTGTGTGTGTGTGTGTGTGGACGGTGGCTAAAACCAGCCAGCCTGTAACTGAACTTCGATCTGTGGACCAGCTCACCTCTCTCAGGAGAGTGGGGAATTTCCCAGACCCTTAAACAGCCCCTCCATCTCTCTGCCCCCCCTCCCTCTGGACCGGTCGAGACTTACAGGTTTGAACTCTCTCTCTGTTTCTGGCCTCACATGCCCATTGCCACTCAAGCAGCAGGGGTCCGGTGCATTTGTCTCATAATTATCCGAGTGGATGGGGGGGTTCTGAAGATGAAAGAGGCGAATCACAGAGCTCCTCTGTCAAAGGTCTGTCTGCCTGACTGGGGGGTTTTGGATCTATCTCCCTTGTCCACCGGCCACCCCGCCACCTCTGCTCCATCTCACACGCACACAGCCTTACTTCTCCTCGAGAGCATAATCGCAGACAGTGAACGCTCGTGCACAGCCCCCCCACTCTACCAGCCACCCTGCTGATTCATTCACAACTACAAAACTGCAGAAATGCCCCCCACCCTCACATCCTGAAAGACTTCAGACTTTCTTCTTTTCTCCCTCCCCCTTCGCATGCCCCGCCCACCAACCCATCAGCTTGCCACCTACCTCACCCACTCCCCACTTCTTTAGACGGGGAGTGTCCCCTCATTAGCCTATAGCGGCTCGCTCCCAGACTGCTGCGTGTGTGTGTGTGTGTGTGTGTGTGTGTGTGTGTGTAGGAGGAGGACTACAATGACGGAATGTCATTGGTCTGTGTCCCCCCAACCCTCCCATCGCACACCCCTTCCCATCTCCCTCTCCCCTTCCCACCGCTACAATGAATGAGAAAGCAGGCATGCATAATTAAATCTAAAGTCTCGTCCTCACTCCGCCCTCCTTCCACAGCTGTGCATTTAAAAAAATGCTCCTGCTTGGAAGTTTGCCACCGTGGAAAAAAAATAGCGGTGTCTTGGAAGCAGAGAGATGTGGCCAACCTTACACCCTTGTATGGACCTATTCTTTTTACCCCAGCCCGCCGAATGGCAGGGTGGCAACAGCGGGCGAATGTAAATGCCACCCGGTCCTGCCAGTCAATTACGCCACAACAAAGCTAATTGTTTGTTTGGTGCATAGCAGAAAGATGCCGAGGTCGGCCATTGACGGGTCCATTGTTTCAACGCAGATGCTGAGTTCTTTTTTCTCACAGACCAGACGTGAAGCTGATTAAACTTGTGAGTGATGAGACCACGATTATGGAAAATGAGTTGTTGTTATACATGGGAAAAATTTTAGGGCTACATCTAAGACTGTGTTTTCTCAATTAATCAATTAGTGTTTTAGCCTGTGAAAAGTCAGAGAACAGTTTCCCAATGAAATTCAAAAAGGGTGCACATCCTCAGGTTGACACCAGGAGACTTTGACATTTTTGCCTAATAAATTGCTTAAGTGATGAATAAGATGGTCGGAGTGGTTTCCAGTTGTTGCAGTAATCGATGAGGTGACTAACTGTGTCAGCACTTTGATAATCCTGCTGTGTATCTGCAGCACCTTGTGCACTGGATGGTTCTAGGTGTGAAGGAGATGTCAAAGTTAGAGCAGAAAGCTGAGAGGAACGTGGCAGGAATAGAGAGACGGTAAAAAGAAAAGGCAAAAAGAATGTAATAAAAAGTGAAAGGAGAGGCCACATTGTGAGAAAAGGACAAGCAGGAAGCGAGTGGGAGGAGGCGGAGACGTTAAGTGGGGCGCAGCGCGCTGAATGGAGGCCGCTCTGCTCGTTTTCTGTGGGACAGATGAGCCACTGTGTTGTGTTGTTGTGTAGTTTGTCCTCAGCTCGGTCGCTGACTGCATCGTGCAGCACAAATCAGTTCGCTGCAGGACGCTGGGCGCCTGCGTGAATGTGTGTCAGCGTGTGTGAATTCAGGGTTTGTTGCACACATGTAGCATGACTGCATGAAGACTGTTGTATCCACAGTATGTGTGTGTGGAGTGTTTGTCTGTGCCGAGGTGGGTAAACTTTATTTCACAAATTAAAAGGTGGGGAGTTGAATTTCGATGGGTTACCCCTCGTCTGTGTCTTGGTCCTGTGCTCACCAGGTTCTTCCGTCTGCTCCCCGGGCCGGTGTGGCTAATGATCCATCAGGCCATTCAGCCCCTTGTTTAAGGCCCACTTGCCACTGAATGCGCTCCCTCCTCGTCCACACTGTTTGGTGACCTCAGTGACCTCAGTGAGGAGCCTGTTGTCGTCCCAGCTCGGTTGAAGCGCTCGCCTCTTTTCACTGCCGTGAGAGTTTACGGAGAAGTCACAGAGGCTCGGAGGACAGAGGGCCCACTCTTCACTGGCGTTAGCATGCATCGATTAGAAACAAGCACGCGCACACATACGCATTAAGGTGGCCACGGCTACGTGCACATCACAAGACAGCAAGATACAAGTGAGCTGGGTCTCACACACACACACACACACACTGGCCTCTCATTGTTCTTGTCTGGGCTGGGATCCCACTTGATTCCATAAGTCTCAAAACCCCGACAGTCCTACTGTGTGTGTGTGTGTGTGTGTGTGTGTGTGTGTGTGTGTGTGTGTGTGTGTGTGTAGACATACTTGCAGA
>NW_018128189.1:196141-242972 GCF_001952655.1 Monopterus albus | reverse complement strand
ACAACCCACTCTACCTCCTGAGCCACAGCCGTGTGTGTCCTCTTGCTCAACTGAACAAGTCTGTGGTGTCTGTCTTGAAGAAAAGAAGCAAAATGTCATTGTTCTCACAGACGTTTCAACTTTGCCCCTCTCGCTGTCTCCCTCTTTCATCTGTGTGTGTGTGTGTGTGTGTGTGTGTGTGTAACTCATCCTACTGTACCTGCATTCCCCGTCATATGATAGGTAGCTATCCAGATTACCAGGTGCCCCTCTAAGCCAATAAGACACTCGCTTTGTTCCAATTATGAGATAATCATTACAGTGTCACGCCGCGCCGCTGAGGGAGCATAGACATAGTTTGTCAAAGGAAACACAACACGGTCCATTTCTGCCTGTGCGACAGTATCACTGATAGCAAATCCAACACTAGTGCATGGAAGAGGGGCCACTACCAGTCGTTGGTACCCACAAAGTTGGTTCAACCAGGAAGACATTTCAACTTTTGTTTTACTCCTTAGTCGGAGCTCGTCTTCCTTGTGAGACAACGCTGCCTAAAGATGGCGTCCCATTTGTCTCTGCATCAGTATCGCTCTCCGTGGGACCAGGTCAGGTGCCAGGCTTTTGCAGAACACCATGCATGAGTCTGGGTGGGGGGCCGGGGATGCCAGAATTTTGGTGTCTGTGTGTGTGTGTGGGTGGGGAGGGGTTGGCGGTGGGGGGCATCGCCAGTTGGCAGGCGGGCACACAATGGCTGGCACGATAAGATCCTCCCTCTTCTGCGGGCAGATTTCCTCGCCCATATCTTTTGTTTGGCTTGTTTGGGTTGCAGCTCATCCTGATAAAGGCCACTTTGTTTAGACAACAAAGCGTGAGGGTGGGAGACAAAGAGGTAGATAGAGGAGAGAGGGGTATTAAGAAAAGGCAGCGGGGGGGCAGCGCAGATGGAAACATTAAAAGAAAGAAAGAGCAACGTGTTTAAAAAAAAAAAAAAAAGGAGGTGAGAAAGAAATTCCAAAAAAGATATAGTGTGCACTTTTCCCTGGATAAGGCGATATCGTCACAGATACACACTGAGGCGGGTATGAAAAGATACAATGGAGGACGGATACTGTTGCAGGCACAGGGACAGCGATAAACAGATAGCAGGAGAAGAAAGGAAAAGATTTGGAGAGGAGAACAGGTTCTGCCAACTGCTGGAAGCCGGCCGAGCGCTGTGAGGTCATCGACAGAGCTGCACATGAAGGAAACCAGGAGCAGAGGACGACGCGGGACAAAGTACACACGCATGCACGCTCACATTACATACCGGCACATGTACAGTCATTTATGCATATTGTCAAGACTTGCATGACCTCACACACACAGACACACAAACATTTCAGCTCTGCATTCCCAAGGAAGGACGAACTGGAGTCTCCTGCAGGGGAACAGGAAAGAAAAGCAGGAGGACACCGAGCAGACTTTCTGCTCGGCCACATCAAATATTTACTCAGGAGCAGCTGTATTGTCGAAACATTACACATCGGAGCTGCTCCGTAATTAGGTTGATATTTTCTGCCCCTCTCCCTCTCTCCGTTTCCCTACTTCTCCAGGAGTCCACCCCTCGCCACCTCTCCTCCGCACCCCTCCCCTCACCCCCCAGGCTGCTGAAATGCATCTTGGCTCAGGACCCATGCCTCTGGCAGCCAGAGCGCTATACATGTGCACAGAACCCCGCTCGGCATAAAATGGCTGCCAGACAGGCTTCTCCTCCTGAAATGTCGACAGCGGTATGCATCTGCAAGGTGTGCGCGTGACGCGTGCACACTTCTATTTTGTGGAGCGTATCTGTATGTGTCTGACAGCGTTTGCAGACTCAGAACGGCCCCTGTCAAAAAAAAAAGTTTCCCAAACTATGCGGCTGATTTAATCCACACTGTGTGTATGTGTGTTGTAGAGTTTAGTGGGAACAGAGGAGGTATGGTGCCAAAAAATGAGAGGGTGCTTAGGGAGAGTGTGTGCGAGTGTTTTAGTGATTATAAAACGCAGGCGAGCTGGTGTGGACAAACCTCGAGCACTGAGAAACTTTGCTGCCGAGCCAGATTTTCTGTTGCCATTACCCCTAATTGCCCTAATCGTTACAGTGGAATGATAAGTATCAGGAAGGTGTAAGAGCTTGTGGACACGTCCAAAATACCCACAAGCCCCTTTTGTTACTTCTTTCCTTGCTCTGCTGAGCAACAGCAGATAATGTGATTTATACGTGGGGCTGTTTTTTCACTTCCTTCATGAAGCGGTTTGTTTATTTAAACAAGTGGCAGCGATGGAGGGTGCAAAGAAATGTTGTCTTTGGAAAAGGGCCGTGTTTCTGTGTGTGTGGTGTCTGGTCCTGTCAGCGAGCCCTGCCAAGCTCCCAGGGCAAAGCCCAGCCTCCTCGGCCGCAACTGTTTATTTACAGGTTACACCACTGTTTATTTGGAGACTGTGAGATTGGCCGGCTTCTGCACAGGACACCTTTCAGACCCAGATACCAGGCTGCAGGCTCCCTGCCCCTCCTGTTTACTTCATCCCAGCCACTTTCTGAAAAAAAAAACACAGTGTTGATTTATCTGCACTTAAATTGAAGTTTTATAATCCATAATTATCTTTCTTTCCCTTGTCCCTAATTTAAAGATGAGGTTTTATTTGAAGACCTGTTGAGTGACAAAACAGACTAGATTTGAAATGAAGCCTTTGATAAAACGAGCACACTGACAGATGTGCAAGCAGCAGACTGAGTAAAGTAAACACCCTGGAAGAAGAAGGAAAGTGAAGCGTCTTGGGTCAAAGGTAAAATGCAGTGTGATAGGGGAGGTGCTTCCAGCTTGGGCGCAGGCCTGGCAGATGCGCCATATGCTTCCATCCCACCTTGAGTCATCCAGGTGGTCTCTCCTGGTGCTGCAGTGGCGCCTCATGCTGGAAGATGCTGCCTGGGATCTCTAATTGCCACGACCATCTGCTCTTTTTGTCAGGGCTGCCTGTTCAGACCTCACAGAAGAAGCAAAAAAACAAAAAACTGTGATCTGATCGAAATAAACCGTCACACCTCTCCCACTTCTTTCCCTCCACTCACCACCTTGTCAGTGTTTACTTCTCTGCTCCACCCCCCCCACCCCCCAACGTGGAGTTAGTGGTCGTAACTAGACTGATGGATGACTCTGAAAGTGGCATTGTGGGGGGGGCAAGGCCACGGAGCTCCCTGCAATCACTTTATGAACATGCGCTGTGCCAAATCCACACAAACCTCGGCTCGCCCACAGAAGCTGCTGTGTGTGTGTGTGTGTGTGTGTGTGTGTGTGTGTGTGTGTGTAGGGGGCGACCTCTGGGGAACCGTGTGTTCTGCTGAGGCCAGACACCGACTTGAACAAGTTGCAATAAAATACAGATTTTAATACTGAGCAATGTCGGCGCTGATCAGACGCTGAAGTCAGGGACAGATGCCAGTGAATTTCTGCTTCCAGCTTCTCACATGTGAAGAGTTGCTGCTTTTCTGTTTCCTATCATTTTAAATTGAATATGTGTTGAGCAGACAAAACAAGCAATTTCAAGTTGTCAGTGTGGAGCCGCTCTGTAACCTCGTGAGAAAGTAGAAGTCAGGCTTGTGTGTTTTAGGAGGCAGAACAGAGCTGCACTGTAACTTGTATGTGACTCGTGCGTTTTTAGGGCCAAGCATACTGAAGAGAAATGATTTTTTTGGTTTGTTTTAATGTATGGTCCTGTTCCCTCCCTACTTTGTCATTGTTGAGCTTCGGCCAAGAACATTCTGTTTTTGCAGAGCAGTTTAATAGTCAAATTTAGAAGAGGGGGGACACGAGAGACAGAGACAGAACCAGAAAGGAATAAATCTTTCAACTCTCTCCGTTGCCTCTGTAACACAGCTCATGAGAGCTGCGGCAGGAAGAGGGGTGTTGTTGCAAGGCGAGGGTATCCGAGTTCACTGTCTCTGCCTACTTGTCTCGGGTTAAAGGCAGAGCTGATCATCTCCCAGCTGGTTCTCACTGAGCCCTCGCCACCTCGGGCTGGTTCCACTCCCCGTTGAGCACGGCAGCAGCTCGCTGCAAGGCTGGCTCTCTCACACAGACACCATTCCTGTTTGCTTCGCCTGAAATCACTGATTTATGTTTGTAACAGTGATTTGTGAGGTTTCACAACTTCTGCTGTCGCTGTCTGCGATCAGCCAGAGCAGGAACCGCCGAGGAGCGATAGATTCCCCTTCCCAGCAACGCCTGGAGGTAACGGACGTCACACCACAGCCTGTGCACCGTCGCTGCTGGAAAGAATTTCACTGATATTTCCCCGCCCCTCCTGTTCCCTCTCCGCATTGTGTTCTGTGATTATACCTTGCACAACAGGACCGAACACATTCTGAACCTCCCCCAAACACTCCCTCAGCCCCTTTGAAACATTACCCAGAGGTCTGCCGGTAACAGCCTTTAGACTCTCCCGTGTCGGACCCAAAGCTTTTCCTTCAGTTTGTCTTCCCATTAATGATAATACTGTTCAAACACAACTGTCTTGTTTAACGTTCAGAAGGTGTGCGCTCCCTGACTCACAGATGAGGAAACAGCTGAGCTGAGGAAACAAATGCTCTTTGCTGTTTTGACTAAAGTTACTTCTTTCAGATTAACAGGGACCTCAGTGAGTTTGTGGTTCGACCATTTGTGAGACACAATGCTAATAAAAGTGCTTTATGAGTAAAGTAAAAGTTCTGTTTTACTTGTTACAGGTTTGCCCCCCCGACGTGGGGAGTTATCTTTGCTGCCCACGTTTCAGTTAGATGAGATATTGTTGTCCTCGTGCTACAGTAACCCCCTCCCCTCCTCTCTGTGTGTTTGCAGACTCACAGCAGTCAGGAAGTCCCAGTAACAATGAGCAAGGCAAGAACCCTCTTCCAGGTATGTACAGTAACTGTCGTCCTCCCCCTCCGTCCTCCAGTCAGTGCTCTTTGTTCCTCTGCAGCTCGCCCACCGTTCGCCGGCCTACGTAGGTCACAGGTCACCTAGCTTGGTGTTGGTCTGCTGCTGTGAACTTGGTGACTTAAACTAGAAAAGGCTTGACTGTGAAGAAACAGCTGTATGTGGTTGAAGGGGCGCCACACGGTCCACAAAACCATGGGATATTCAGCTAAATGAGACGCTTCCACCAGTGATTCAACTGCATAAAATGATAGTGGTGGAGGAAGTAGTCTGATCCCGTACTGAAGTGGAAGTAACGGTGTAAAAACACTTTCTTACAAGTAAAAGGATTAGCATTGTAAAAGTAAAAGTGCTCATTATGCAGAACGGCACATTACTGTACAACTATACTGTATTTTTTAATGAATCTAGTTCTGAAAAGTAACTAGTAACGAAAGTTATAAAATAAATGTAGTGACGTCAAAGTATGAAGTGGCACAAAATGAAAACACAAGTAAAGTACAGATACCTCAAAACTGCACTTAACTACAGTACTTGAGTAAATGTACTTGGTTACATCTAACCAGTGTCAAATGCCACAGGACAAACTAGCTGAACTGACACTCAGTGAAAAATAAAAGCCATCATTCAGCTTGTGTGTGACATCTATTGACTGTCTCTGTAGTTTTTAACTTTGTATGAGCCGAGGAGGAATAAAATTTAATTGGATCATTAGATTTAAATCATCCTCATCCCAGTCGAAACATCAAACACAGGTTTTTAAAAAGAGAGACAAAGCCACTCGAGACCTGGAGTGATACTGCTGGAGCAGGTTGCACCTTTGGCTGGTAGCTGAGCCAGCACAGCTGAATGTTCTCTGGACTGACCTGCACCGTGTCGTCACAATGCTGGCATGAAAACACTTTGAGGAGTGTAATTAGTTTTCTACCTCAAGCAGGTTCTGCTGACGCGTGTGCCAATGAAAACACACTGGTGAGCCGGTGACTCAGGCCTGGGAGGCCCTAGGCAGTGGCACAGTTTCCCACTAAAGCTGTTGGCTCATGCAGACCTGAGGCGCAGTAGGTGCCGGTCGAGCCGCGGCATCCATCTTTCTGGCATGGCCAGAGCGCCCTTGGCATCTCATCAAAGCCGAGACAAGGTCACCTGGGTGTCAAAAACTTGTCTGGGTGTTTTAGTTGACTGACAGCCCGGGATTAGTCCTGGGACGGTCAACAGAACATACAGGACGTCTTAAAGGCTCCGGGGGGAAAAACAATCACACATCACCATTATCGTCTGTTTATTGATATTGGCTCTTTCTTTTCAAATGGCTTTTAAAGCAGATATTTCCTGCTAGTGTAACAGTTTCAGGATTGACAGTTGTGTGTTTGATCAGCTAGGCAGCGCCTGCGGTTCGTTACACTCGTGGCTGCAGGAGTTTGATCCTGGCGATGTGTGGCTCCGCCTCCTGTCACACCTGTGCTGTCACTCTGTGCTGTTAGTTTAACCCAAGTGTTTTTCATTGTGCACTCATCATCGAGTGAGTAAACCACAGCACAGATCTCATGAAAAAGTTTTGATTTTAATACTAAGGTGTTAGTGTCTAACTTCTATACCTGGTTATTTGTCAGCTCATTGTAGCACAGAAGTTAAAAATACAAAAGAGAAACGTGGGAAGATAAAAGCGATGTGGAAATAGCACATGAAAACAAGACATTAGGGTTTTGTTTATGGGATTCAGACTAAAAGATAAAAAGATACTGCACACTTTCATTTTTTACACTTTATAGGTTTTACTCTAAACATAATGGAAGGAGCACAGACTAACAGTTCTTTAGCTTCTTCCATGTCAAATCATTAGTTCTAAGGTTTTTGTTCATTTCACTACAAACTCAAATGCTATTCTTCATGTTTTCTAGTAATATGTAACATTATGGTATTAAAGTGATATGTCCCTGTGTCTACAGTCTACTTGGAAGACAGCTTCATCAAATCAGGCGTCTTCAGTGTTACGGAGCTGGTGCGAGTGTCCAGAAGTAAGTCATATTATAATTTTACGCCCTTGTAAACAGCGTGCATGAGTGCACAGGTGTTTCAGTCATTCTTTCACTTATCACTGGTTAGACCTTGGCTCAGGTTAAAGCTGGGCGGAGCCATGCCTGGAACCATGAGGACGCCAAGGTCCTACAAAGATGAAGGTGCAAGTTTCCTTCTCATAACGGGTGCGACCGAGATAACGTGAGAGTCAGGGGCATGTCAGTCAGTCTGCGTGTACACGCCCACAGTGTCACAAGACGAGGTCGAACAGGTTATTTAACTGAAAATCTGTCCTCATGTGTTGCTCCCAGTTGTTTCTGTGGTGAATGAACAGTAACAGCTGATTCATAAATATAAGTGCCTTTATCCTCAACAGGCAACAAATGCTTTAACTTGCAGCTTTTCCACATTTCCCACCCTCTGAAGATTTACTGAAACCCACAGTCCAACTGTAGTGTGGTGAATCCAGTTTGGCCGGTCTGCTCAAACCGGAGAACACTTGACTGTGCAGCTGTCTGTATGAACCTGTGTGCATCTGCACAGACATGTTTGCCCTCTGCTGAGCCGTTGACAGTTGGGCGTCTAGGAGTGCTCTTGCTCTGAAAGCTGAGGGCGCCCCGAGGTGCCGTTTACCTGCAAGGCCTCTGAGCTGGGGTTGTAGGCCTGTGCACAAAGACACCAGCCACCCAGAGTAACGCCCGTGTTTAAAACAGCCATGTCTGTGGATGTAGCAGTCAGTTTCTGGCTGGTTTTTAATTTCTGTTCACTTCTGCAAAACCTAGCTTGGAGCTGCGGTGGACAGCTGAATATAAGCAGCTGTTTCAGTCGTTTTTCAGGCAAAAACTGCAGAAAATCTTTAGTTTCAGCTTCTTGGATGAGAGGACTGCTTCTTCTTTTTGTCACATATGACATTAAATTGGACTTTTGACTGTTGGGCAGACAGAAGAAGCTAATCAAAGACCAGGTGCTGAATAACAGTAATAATAGTTGCAGACCTGGTGCAGATCAGAACTGAAGTAAGTTTGAAGTCAAGACAAGGACTTTAATCCATCAAAATAGGCAATAAACAACATAGAATATGTGTTTCTAAGCATTAAAGTGATGATCCGGCTCCTTGGAGGGGAGGAGGTACAGATAAGTCAGTGATTTCACATTAGCATTTCCTTTCTTGGTGCTTAAACACAGGTTTTTACAGTCGTCTACAAGGATCCTGCTAAGCAGCCGTTAACATGTTCGGACTGGAAGCTACAAATATTGTTTAATGCTGCTGATCCTGACTTCTGTGTCTGATGTAGGAGCACGGACTGAAACGTAGCTCCTACTTGTTTCACTGCTCAGAGAAAGACTGTGTGTTTGTTTAGTGTTTAATTTGCCCCCAGACCAGATGGCTGGTGCGCTCGCTCTCATGCGACCAAGCCGGTTTCACTAAAGCCGAGCTGGAATTTTAAAAAGGTCGACGAGCGCACAGAATTGTCACTCACTCAGCCGGTCACTCCCTGAGAAGATATCTAAGCAGCCGCTCGTCTGTCATCGCACTTCTCTCCCAGCTCTCCAGGCTGTTGAGACATTCTTTGAAGTCCATCAAAGGGAGCTGTAGAGTTCAGGGCCAACTCGCAATGCAGCATTTCGACCAGGGCACTCATTCATGCAACAGGAGCCTCGACTACAAAAGCACTTTTTGGACAGAACATGTCCATGCACAGTCAGCTTGATCTAAATAGAACATGGTACATTTTCCTCCCTTCTCCCCTTGTACAGTAAGAGGAGGTGCCCTGTGTGCAGCTTCGCCGTTTCATTCATGGTGCTTTTTAAGCTTCAAGCCAAAGCCCAGATTATTAATGAGATGATTGGCAGGGCGGCCAAGTGGCTTCACAAATACTGTGCAAAGCCAAGAGGAGAGAGAGAGAGACGGTTGGGGGTGTTCTCAGCCATGAATGAAAAGCTATGGTTTTGTATTCAGTGTCCTCAGGCCGGATGCATTCCTCCACAGACAGCTCGGTGTGGGTAGCAGCGGGTAGGGGCCTGTGCCAGGGCTACAGTGGGCTGGCTGGGTGGAGGCCTGGCGCAGGGATCATGCCAGTGGTGAACCTCAGACCACAACAGACGGCGCCACACACTCCATCCTCTCATCGAGTCCAAACCAAGCAGCCGCTCGGGCTGCGGGCTGCCTCACGGGCCACACACTGAAGAGGGAGAGATGGGAGAGAGGGAGAGAGTGAGGATGGGTGGCGAACTCTTTTTGTTCTGTAAACACTGGCCTGGCCTCCCTCGAAACAATATCCCTCACCTCGACCGCAGTGAGAAAAACAGCACCTCATCCACTGTAAATCACTGTGTGAGGAAACGGCTGAGTATCACAGTGGACTGTAGCGAGGTGAAGGGCTGAGTCCGGTTTAGAGTTTATACAGGTGACTCTGCCTTGGCACCAAACCGGGAGTCACCAGAGCAAACAGGAACATATTTCACAGTTGTAAATAATCCTGCTAATTACAATAACAATAATTCAGCATAGAGCCTAATAAAAAGATTCATCCACTCGTAGAAAATGCACTCGCAGGTTGCTGTTGCTTGACAGTGCTCTTGCCCGCAGCCACAACCAGGCGAGGAACGGTGGCTTGTTAATCAGAGTGCTCAGCAGAAATGCCGGTGATGGTCGGACAGTTAACCTGAGAATAGGGAGTGCTTAATTTGACACACGGTGCCTCTAGACGCAGAGCGTGAGTAACAGTCAGTCAAGCTATTTGCAATTAATTGTGCGTCTCTAGATGCAAGGATAGGGGACGACACAGTAATCCGTCTGACAACACTGCTGACACTGAACTTCTTCTGTGCAGTGATTACAGCATAATCGCCTCTCTGTGTCCTCTGCAGTGCCCATCACCCACGGCGCAGTGGTAAACTTCTCCATGGCCGACTTGCCCAGCCAACCCTACTATCAAGACCTGAACTCCAGCGTGGGGCTGCACCGCTCCCTGTCCTCCCCTCCTGGCAGGTCTGTCGAAGTTTCAGCAACAAGCTTTGTGGACAAACTGTGCAAACATCACAGCAGTGGCTGTGCTTTCTTGATATCATTATTAACAGAAATGTTCATGAGCTTCAATTTGTGCAGAAAATTGTTTGAGAAATATTCATTAAAGCAGAGACTTAGGGAAGAAGATTCATTTCTTGCCTGTTATTTAATATTTAGATGCAACTAGTGTAGTTTGCATAAAGACTGGGGACTACAGCTCTGTCCAAAGGCAGAAAGTCCTCTAAAGCTCACTAATTAGCATATTCATTCTCTCTTTTCTTTTATTTGGACAGAACTATGCTAGCTTACAGCCTTTATGCTAGGCTAAGCTAATTAACAGTAGCTTCATTTTGAGTATTTAGACATGACAATGACAACCAACAAGTGAGTGTAAACCGTTATGTGCCACCCATGAACCGCCAGCTGCCTCAAATCACGACAGACACCTCGCAGTCTTTGAAGTCGTGATACCAAAATGACTAATAAACTTCTTCCTGTCTCCAGCAAAAGGCCCAAAACTGTTAACATGGAGGAGAACATGGACACGAGCCCGACAGGACCAGACTTCTACTCGTCACCCAGCTCTCCAGCTAGCAGTCGGGCGAACTGGCACGACAGAGATGGAGGTGATTTCCCTTCTTTTATTTGACCACCTATGTTTGGGAGGTTTGTCGGGTGTGGATGCCCTGCGTCCCTTTCATACAGTTACTCAAACATTCAGCTTTGCCCAAGAGCATGTTGGCAGAATGTACTGACAGACAGGAGAGATCTTCATGTAAACACCTCAGCGCTCTGCTTCACTGCTGCCTCCCGTTTCACTGTGGACCAACTGCATCTGGTTTCTCGGCTCGTGAACTTGTTAAACCCTCCAACACATACCATGACAGGGAGTGCCTCGGGCACCGGCAGCATGCAAACGTTTGAATTGCTGTTTGAATGTAAATAATATTCTCCCACACCTGTCGCTTACACAAAGAAAACGCCGGCTTCTACTGTGCACAGCCCCCATTATAGAAACTGTTCCAGCTGGAATTTGCTTATTGTAATTACTGATAAACATGCTGTGACTTTTCAAACGTCAGGTGTAGCACACAGACACCTGAAACAGCTAGTGAGCGAGATTCCTGTTCATAAAGCTGATGTGGAGCATCTGGACTGAACTCTACAGAAATGATGTGGTGACTTTATTAAGATACAAAGGCCAGCCAATGAGCCGACACATAAGGTTGTTGAATCTGGAAAGAAGACCAGGCAGAAGTGTGTGTATCGTGCTCGTCTCAGAGAGACGGCGAGATCCTCGTGGGACACCTTGCATGTCTCATTACATGGTCTCCTGGTGCAGAGCAGAGCCCGTCGCCCTTTTAATTAAGGCCTTGCTGTCCCATGTTTCCGGATCATTCTCACTCTCTGCTGACTTCCCTCCACACACTGCTACACACGCGGCCTCTGGATTCAACCAACAGAGGCGATCGGAGACGAAGGAACCAGATGTCTGTCTTTCCTTAGTTTGTTTGGACTTTGTACGCCTCTTTTTTGTGTTTCTCCCCAGTCCTCTTTTTTTTTACTTTGAATATAATAAATAGGAGGGCTGATGCACAAAAGACAGGGCACTAGTGGGATTTAACCGCAGCCGAGGCCAAGTCAGACACTCGGGGCGAGGAGAGAGGCAAAGCAGTGGTAGGAAGCCCTCCAAAGACGGCCATTATTCTGTTAGGACAGAATAAATGAGAAGTGGGGAGATATTAAACCCATATGAGGCCTTCTCAGTGCCATGCAGTCGTTTCATTTGCAGATGGTTGTTGGACCAAACCTCACCGTGCAGTGGAAGAAGAATCTGTGGGACTGTTTCATTCATTTAAAACTAAATACTGTATATCAAGAAGACTTTCTGCATTTCTATTTAAACTCTTTAAAGTGTTTCTGTTAATTAATCACTCAGTCCTGTTGATTCTCTGAAGGATTTAATTACCGTAGCTGGTGAGAGGAAAAGCTGAATTCCTCCAGTGCGGAAAATATTTCCTATTTTTACATGGAAACGCTAAGCGGTGATATCAGTCTTCTCGAAGGCATTTCTCTCGCTGACACTGAAATAAAAGCACTTAAGCCTGTATCCTCTTGCAACCTCCAAGTGGGAAATCCCCCTGAATTCCAGCCACCTCTGTCGCCCTCTCCTCTGAATGATTCTTCCCGTCACTCGGGTGGATCCTTCCCTGTTGTCGGAAAAAGGAGGGAAGGAAGGTTAATGCTACAAAAATGCCCCAGAAACAGGGGTAACAGCATTTTTTAAGGGGGGAAGAGATGGATGATTTCAAAGTTTTACACCCAGGGAATCTGTGGCGGACCAGAAAAGCACTTGATGAATGTTTGCAGAAGGAGCACGAGCAGACATAGGCCGTTGCCCCTCACCCTTATTTGTTATCACGTTCCCTTCAGACACTGTCTTACCATGGAAAATTGAAAACCCACAGCCGTGACAGCAGAACATTGCTCATGAAAGTGTGGAGCAGCAATAATGAGCAACTTATGTGCATACTTTGAGTTTAGAGCTACAAAGATTTCACATCTTCTGCCGAACCTTGAGGATTATTTATGGGGAATCACAGTAGCTTGTCAGCCGGTGTGGCAGGCCGAGGCCAGCAGATGCCGCACTGTAATATTCTACTTAAGATTACGTGAGGGTCTTGAAATCCTATTTGAGTAACCGTGTGCCAGTTCACTGGACTTAATTGTCTGCTCAGACATGACAAACGCCACATTTGCACGGGACTCGTGTTTCCTGGGGATGTCCGGTGATCTGTAGTGATACCACCGATTATTCCTGATTCTGACCCTTTGCATTGTCTGTAATTTTTGAAGTATGTTTTCCATTGTCTGCTGCATTTGTGGAAGAAATACGTCCCCTGACATCACTAATCCCATGCAGATCAAATTCGGCCTAATTTCAACCATAATTCATTTTTGACACTTAATTCATGACAAATGAAAGCTTCAGGAGAATCTGTTGGGAAATTATGTGATTTGATTCTGCAACAAATCTACAAAAGGAAAAAGGATAACCTTGGAGTGCTTGTGAAGTCTGAGTGCTTTGAATCTGAGAATCTGTTCCACAAAACACACAAAACATGAATGTGCTTCCATCTAGTCCTGTGCACAGAGAGGTTATAGAATGGAAGTGTTAAACTTTAAGAATAAGGCAGGCTTCTTCACAGGCTCTGTGTTTTCCTGCCAGCAGACATGTCGTCTCCCACCATGAAGAAGCCAGAGAAGCCGCTGTTCAGCCCCACCTCCCCGCAGGACTCCTCACCCCGACTCAGCACTTTCCCTCAGCCTCATCACCCAGGCCTCACAGGTGTAGGACACAGTGGTGAGTTACTGAACCACTAGCCGACTTCTTCTCATAAATGCAGTTGAAAGATCTGTCGGTGCTTAATTTAGTTTGTAGATCAATGATGATCACGTGTCATGAATCTAAGTATCGTCCTCTTGACTCTTCTGTCTGTCTCTCTTGCAGTTATATCGACCAGGAGCCCCCCGCCGCACTCGCCGCTGCAGTTCTCAGCCTCGGCGATCCTGCCCCCGGCGCCGTCTCCCTACTTCTCGCACCCCACTATCCGCTACCCGCCCCACCTCAACCCTGCTGATCCCCTCAAGAGCTACGTGCCATCATACGACCCGTCCAGCCCACAGAGCAGCCAGGTCAGACTGGTTTTCTCGCCTTGTCTCTGTGACCGTGGCCTCAATTAATGATAAAATAAATTATAGGATGAATTCTCAGGAATAACAGCAAAGTCTTTGTAAAGCTGCATTTTTTAAGTCTAAACTCCAAAAAACATAAAAAAAATTATATTACAAACTGCAAACAAAACATTTTAAGCCTTGAACTGATCACGGCTTGGTGGGAGTTTGTTCTGGGAGGAAGCACAGACGCCTCCTGTTTTAATGCTGCCTGCCTTTATTGTAGGGACAAAGCTGGAGTTACAGCAGAGAGTTAATTCATTAGAATCATTTAGAGAATTATATTCCAGTAATATTAAATCACTAGTCATTTTTCAGGCAACCACAGACTGAATTTCTTATGTATTTTCTGTTTGATACATTCCCAGCCTTATACTTGTAATTGTGCTAAAAACACACACAGACACACACACACACACACACACACACAAGTTGATGACTCCATAAAGTCGGCCAAACTGCTGCAGAGACGAACAAAACTGCATCCAGACACTGTAGAAAGTGCAGCGCTTCCACAAGCTGCACACCGCGGCCACTGTTGGTGAGGGAGCAGGCGTCTCTACAGATGAGAGACCCGTGTGATATTTATGCGCGTTTTATATCCCCGCTGTTCTCACTGTAAACAAAGGCTTCGGAGATGGCTCCATCTCCAGAGTCGCGGGGGGGGGACTGTTACTCCAGAGAAGAACGGCGGGGAATGATAAAGGTTGTAAATATTTGCCGTTGCCGGGGCCCGGCTGTTGTGCAGAATTAACTGGCCCTCTGCTCGGGTGCCGGAGAAAGGAAGGAGAGGGGTGGAGGTGGGGTCCGGTAGGGGAGAAAGAGTGCAGTTGGGGGGGTGCTTAGCAAATAACACAGCTCTTATAATCCCATGGACGAGTGCCAGAATGTTTTTATGCTTGCTTTAACGCAGATTATATTACACTCTAATTAAAGATTCTATTCACATCAGAGGGAACCCCGTGGATACAGTTCTTTTCCAAAAAGGCCTGTTTGAGTTTTGAACTCGGGGCAGCCCTGAAATGAACGCCCCAGACAGTCTCCAGCCGTCTGAAAGAGTAGCCCCCACTAGCTTCCTTTATTTCCTTCTCCATATATATAGTCTCTCTGTACTCACACATTCACACCATTGAAACAGGCCGCTCCGCGGCTCTCTGTGCCTTTTCATGCCCGGGTCCTCCTAAATTCCATTTATGAGCACCATTAAAATCATTGTTTAAAATCATGTAGGAAATCCATGGCCAGTGACTGAGGGTCTATTGTCGCTTGTGCCCCCCAGAGTTTTAGTAACAACTGTGACAACGCAGTGAGTGAACGTAGTAAAAACCTTTTCTTCAGGCGGAGCATTAAGTGGAAGAGTCACCTTTTGTTGCTGACTTTATATTTTTCAAGGCAAACAGAGCAGTTGAGGTGAAATGGGCATTCAGTTTGTTTAGTGCTAACCATTCTGGAAAGCTGTAGTTTGTTCCACTCTTGTGCTGGTTTATTAAGATCTGCCCAACTGCACATTTACAAGCGAACAAGTGCTCGTAAACATTAGTCACTGGACTCGGTTTGCCTGCCTTCTCATGAGGTTAGAGGTTTAGGTATAAAGTACAAACTATAAAACAAAGGCAGACTTTGTATGTGCAACTTTACAAAAGCATTATTTTGAGCTGCTGTCACTTCTCAAGGTTTGTCAGTTCAATTGACATTTCAAGGACTGTTCCTGGACATGCTTTGGTTTTAGTTTTCATTTCTAGCACACCACACTGGAGCTGAGTTAAAAGACAGCTGAGACGTGTTAACCATTGTTTTTACCTTTCTAGACAAACTAAAACGAAAGCTGCTACACTCCAGAGATGGAGTAAACCGCTCCACACGTTTGGCACACAGCTTCCTACCCCCAGATTGTGTCCGGGAAAAAACATAATTCTAACCAGTTTCTGGGTCATACAGTTTCTTTTCAGTTGAGCAAAGAATTGTGACAGGAAGTGATGTCATCTCTCTTGCTTTTTTTTAATGAAAGTTGAGCGCAAGTGTATTATTGAACACTATTATATTATGAGAAGGACAGACGTAGCTGAGAAACTAATTGAAATGATCATTTCCCGGACTGGACCAGCTTGGTTTTGATTCTGCATCATTAGAAGAGTCTATTGGGAATTTTAGTGAGTGCTATGAATCAATGGTACAGTGTTAAAACTGTCGGCAAGTCTCAGTTTCGCAGGTTAACTGAACATTATCTCTGAAACTCGAGTGTAGTAATACACGACAGTCACAAGCTGGGGTTAACAACTCCCTTAAATCTCGACCAAATACAGTTTTTTGAAATGTAACCCCTGTGCTGAATTATTTCCTGTTGTGTGCTCTCCGCCTGCAGCCTAACAGCAGTGGTCAGGTGGTAGGAAAGGTCCCGAGCCACTTCACCCCAGTCCTGGCTCCCTCGCCACACCACAGCGCTGTGCGACCCGTCTCGCTCTCCATGCCCGACACCAAGCCCATCACCACATCGACAGAAGGTGCCCACTGCTGTTTGGTCACATCGACATCTTGTGTCCTGTTTTAATGTTCTGAACTTTTGATGCAGAATAGTGTTACTGCCCTAAAGAACAGTATTTCAGTTTCACTGCCCTCACTAGTTTAACATTGAGGGATATTTAACTCTATAAAACATACACAACACATTAGATCAAAACTAAAATGATTTTTGGGGACACTGATGCCATGTTTTTGTCAAAATATCCTAATGACTGAAAACTACGAGTGGGCCTGAAATAAAACCTTGCGGGGCTCCATGTAAGCTTTTTACTGGAGGTTGGAACGTTGATTGATGATTTTAAATTTATAGTGCACTCACTGTAAGTCACCTTAGAAAAGGGCAACAGCTACATGTGAGTTCCTGAAATGCCAGTTGTAATTCCAGCATGTTTTTGTGTTTTTGTGGTGGTGTGTTACCCAGGTTACTCAGCCCCCGGCACCCCGACAGCTAATCGTTTTGTAGGCCTGAGCCCTAGAGATCCGGCCTTCCTCCACCAGCAACAGGTGAGACCCTCCACCCCCTCAGCACTCAGCTCACCTGCTCCATTTATTCTGCTCCCCCACACCATCCTGTGACCCCTCCAAAATCCAGTCACACTGAATTTGATTTGTAGGAAGCGCTAAATTGTCTGGTTAGACCAGAGCACGTGTAGGCTGAGGTCAAGCGCTGTGCTCACTTTTGCAACACAAAGTTTTGGAAGGACTGAGGCTTAGTGCAGCTAAGATAGGGAGTCATAATCAAATCTTACTTGGCTTTAACTGTTTACTGCTGTTAACTTTTAGTGTTGTTAACCTTTGAGATTCAATTTGATAAGAAGCCTTGATGTTTAGAGGTCCTTAAATGACCTCCCATTTAATGCTTTCAGCACGTCCATTAGCTGATTTTGAGTAGATTATATCTGTTTTCCATAGCTAAAGGGTTTTGAACAATACATTTTTTAATCACAGTAATGAGTGCATAAAATAAAAATTAGATAAAAAGCACGTATCTCAAAACAACGCTGCTATACTTCCTTTATTTGTAGTATTGATAAAAATGCAAGGTGTCATTTGGCGTGAGTGTGTTTGAGTGGAAATCCCTCAGTGTAGAGAAGAAAAGGGCGTCTCCTCCCTGAGGCCTCTTTAAAGAAAGTTTTGGAGCCACTGCTTAGAAGATGGACGAGATGTGTGTGATGTGCACGACTGTGGTTCCTTCACACATTACTGTAGAAACTCACACACACCACATGCAATCAATACACTGAATATTTAGCATTGACGTCACGCACTTGCCCCAGCAGCCGCCTTAAGACAGATGTGGTGACCCCGTTTGTGCGCCCTCGAGGTTAGGAGTGTTGCAGTGTTGTCGGACGGGAGAAAGCGCTCTCCCCCACCCCGTCTTATTGAAAGCGCTGGTCTGAGTCCAAGGCTTTTCCAACCACAACTAATTGAATGCATCTGCACGCGGCTGCATAATGACGGCCGGGTTCTCCTCAGCTCGCTTTTTCAATGTTTAGCAAAAATGACAAAGCTGGCCTCTGTTTCCTCGCTCCTCTTTCTGTCTCTCTTTTTCTCTCTGCCTTTCTTTCCCCCATTTCCCCTAAAATCAGAGCAAAAAAAACAAGTCAGTGTTTGTCAGCAGTGGTGGGATGCTCCTATTCATCTGGGGAAGGAGAGAGGAGGAGGAGAGGGAGGATTCACTTGGCTGATGTCGCACAATCTTCCACATTTTCTGGTAGCCCTGCTACTACTTTGACTGGGACACAAAGTGACTACACAAGACAGCAGCGGTCTGAGGGAAGCTGAATTTTGTCCAAAGCTTTGTCCCCAGAGGCTAAAAACCATTTCTGTTCCAGATTTTGAAGCCAGATATATAAATATTCTCCTCAGCATGGAAATAGAAAATAAACTATTTACTGTTACATTTATTTGATCCAGTGCTGAATTATCTTAAAACACGCATCTGTGATCTTGTTGCACTGATGTGAAAAAAAACATATTATATAACAAAGGAGAGCGCATCTGCTCAGATATGTGGCTTAAATTGTGAAATTAAGAGTGAAAGGTTTGTAAGCACAGCTGTGACATGTTATATCCAGATTAATATATGCTCTTGTAGGCTTAAGGAACTATAAACAGTCTGCATGTTGATCGATTGATCGGGCTTCTGCCTGTCACTGTGGTTTTTATTCTCTGTGCTCTGATTTAACGGGCTGGGATGTGGCCTGGCAGAGTCGCACGGATAGACCTCGACGAAGGCTTTGTGCCGAAACACGTCAGTCGTTTATCTTTGCATTAAAGTTGCTCGGAACGCCGCAAGCGCTGCCAGACGTTTTGCTTTCCAGAGTCAGATGCCGAGCCAGGTCCGTCCAGCTACACACCTTCACCGACTATGATGTGATGTTTACTGTGCAGGAGGCTTTACTGTCACCCTCAGTTGTTCAGTTGCAGCCACATGTGGCCTGGTTCGGTAGGAAAGGGAAACACGTCACACTAGAATCAATCATTTAATAATACAGCCCATGCACAAACTGTTACTACAGTGTGAATTCAAACAATGATTGTTAATTCTATTATTTCATTAGTATAAAATAATTTAAGTCATCTAATAACTTGGTAGTAAAGCTTAAAACAACCCATTTCTCAGAGAAGATCCTATTCTGCAATGTGGCACCACCAAAATGGGAGTCCCTGGACACACACACACACACAAAGAGTAGGCTTCAAACATGGAACAAACAAAACACAAAACAACGCCACCACACGCTCCCACACCTGCTCTATGATTCTCAGGCAGCGAGTGTGTGAAAACCCTCCATTCATCTCTCGCCTTGGTTAACCCCTCGAGGGAATGCCACCGTCTAGCATTCCGCAGGGAAAGATCCGTGATCAGATGTCATTTGGTATTATCTAAGGAAGGATCCTAATCCACAATCTGCCCGCATCTGTTTGCTAACGTTCCCCGGCTCCATCCCCCCCTTCTCCCCGCTGCCTGTGCCACTCTGATGTGCCGGTGCCAGCGGACAGATGGCGAGCCCCTCGAGGAGCGGTGGCACCGAGCGTCTGGCCCAACCCGCACATTCTCTCCAAGCTTTTGTCAGGTTGGAGAGCGCGGGAGCTGCGTGGGGGTTTATTCTCCCAGCCTCTGATAAATACACAGAAAGCACAGAGGATGGAACAACATGCACTGATGGAAGGGTTTTACATTATTGGAAAGCTTTTGATTTCTCTGAGTTAGTCACTAGTAAAACTCTACTTCACATTTGTCCCAGAAAAACCACGGCTGCCTTCTGATGTGTTCATCCAGGTGCTTGGAGGAAAAAGAACACATTTCTTGACCGCTGCAAATGGCTCTGAATATTCAGTGTGCGCCTATGTCTGATTAAATCCCTTTTAAGAGCCTCTGCAAAACGTCTGCTGCTGCAGCAAGACTGCTAACAGTGCAGTTTTATCCCAGTGCATTACTAAATGAATGTGTTGACCACAGGGCAAGGTTAGGTTGTATCGGCAGAGGTAGCTCTCAGCTGGATTGCAGACACGTGTGCTCGTATAATGCATGCGAGGAGAAGCGGCTTGTGTGTGTGTGTGGCTTTTTTGTTGCAGTAATTTGTGATCTGGATGTAAGGTTGGCTTGTCTAAAGAGAGAGGGTTTGTGTGTGTGGGGGGGCTCTTTAACTTCATTGCAGTTTTGACCCCGAATCAATAAAAACAGTTAGCTAATGAAAACCCAGTCTGCATGCTTGACGGCGTGCGTCCTCCATCCTGAATGTGAAAGTGCACTTACAGTGAAGCGCATGCGTCCCCGGGAACGCATGGCCTCACCTGTGAGGAACCACTCGCAGATGAACAACTCACATTTTGTAACTGACTAACTGCGTTTTTTGCTTCCAGGTTAGCTGCCACCACTAACTGTAACTGCATGCTCTTTCTTTTATGCCTGTTTATAATTTTGATTTGACTGTTATCTCCCCCAGCAAATACTGATTCACTTATTTCATGTTGTTGGTAACAGCTAGGACTCATTTTCAGTCCTTTTTATTTGTGCTGCCTCTGCTCTATAGGCTCTTCTGCATGCATCTGTGTGTATACAGTATTAAGTTGTAGTGTATTCTGAAGTGGAAGTTGTCTTGGCCCAGTGATCTGACTGCTAGGTTTCAATTGACAGCTGAGGAAGTGTGACTGGAGCGTGACTCAAAACGGCAGGCATTATGGCCCCAGTGCCACTGACGACACTTTGGGGATTACTTGGCAAAGGTAACCTTTTCATTCTTTCATGCCGTCTCTCTGTCTCCCTCACATCACATGTACACACACTCGAAAAAGTTAATAATGTATTGTGTGATTGTTGGGATTGTCTGCTCCTCACATTTCAGAAAATCCCATATTCTGCATTTAAATATGTAAAATGACCTGGTCAGTCGCTGTGACTGTTGCTGTAGTGGTAGAGTCTTTTGGACACCCCTTTCACCTCCCTTCTCTTCCTTCACATATCTTTTCCTCCCTTTAATTTGACTTTTTCTCCTTAAGTGCATTCTGTTGTTGTCTGGTCAGGCTCTTTCAGCCCCGCTGCTGCCACAGATGACTGGTTCATTTCTTTATGTTGTCGGTGTATTCATTGCTGTCAGGATGGAGAGAGAAATTCAAGAAATGTAACCAAAACAATGCTTTTGAAATGAATCGTTACCTTTGACTTAGTGGAGCTATAGTTTAGCCTTTTTTCAGCTAGCCATTTCCCCAAAGGAGATAAGTGCATGTTTTTAAGTGCTTCATAAAATACAGTCAAATCTTTAGAAAGTAGAAACTTAATTGGGAGAAATCAGTAAATACTAGAACTTTAATTCTGTCATAAACACATTTCTTTGCTTTTCCTGTTCTCTATTGCAAGATGACATGAAATGATCCAGCTTTAGCACAAAGCTTTCCACATGGATCCACACCCACCAGAACTAAATGTTCACATTTCATAATACAAACATCACGTTTCAAACTATTAGAACAGATGATGTTGACAGAGCAGCTGTCTAAATTAGCAGCTGTGTGAGGATGTTTTGACAAACTTTATATATGACCTGATAGTGAAGTCATACTTTACTCTCTTCAGCCTAAAGATCTAGAAACCCCCACCCCTTCGTTTCCATACGGTGTCTCTCCGTCTCTGGGGGGAACCGGGACCATTTCACTGTGGCAGAGCGAGCAAGCCGAGCTAAGCCTTTTCCTGTTAAGTCTCCCTGAAAGCGTAGAGCATCTGTGTGTGTGAGTGTGTGTGTGTGTGTGTACAGCTCCGTTCTGCGTCTGCTGAAGTTAGAAACTATTTTACAAACACAGAGCCCCTTCAGCAGGCCTCCTAATAGACCAGTGGAGGCAGCAACAACTCCAGCTCTCGTTCCCTCACACGGCCGCCAACGCCTCCTCTTTTGTCCGTGCGAGTGTACAGTAATGAACGCAGATGAAACAGGTCCCAAATGAATTTAGTTTATTTTGTTACAGGGATGGGATGGTAATTCTATTATAGTTTGATGGATTATTCAGGGAAAACTGTTATATATATCCGGAATCAGTTGGATGTCTCTTTCTTTTCTTGCTTGGCCTTTGAATGATGCGCTCCGCTGTGCCTCTTCAGGACTAGCCCTCAAATTAAAATGCTGCCAGACTTGCATGTTGCCATTGTGCAGGAAATGGGTCAGCAATCCATTAAGATGCCATTAGATAATCTAATTTAGGGAGCTAATCCTTAAACGAAGCACACTGTATGCCCAGGCTGTGTTTGCAGGCAGTGGAATTAGTGACGTTTGGATGGGGCAGAGGGAGGCCATCTTGGTTATCTAAGGTTATCTAAGGAAATGCAGTGATGTAGGTCCACAGCCGCTATTCGAGTGCTGGAACATTAAGCAGCGACATATATAGAAGCAGCAGCATTTTTAAAGCTGTGCTGGTGAATTTTGGCAGAGAAGGGAACTGCTTGACAAATATGAACAACATTACCCAGAATTCTTAGAATGTGGCATCAAAACACTGCATTTACAACCTGGCCAGTGTGTGACTTGGCTTATGGGAGGCAGATCTGGACTGATGGCCGTGGATTCTAACGAGATTAAAACAGATCTAGTGTGCACACAGGCCTGTAGCTGTGTGGTCCCACTAGTGTAAGCCATTACCTGAGAGGAGTTTCATAAGGAAAAAGAAACCGAGACAGATGGAAGGAGCGAGGTAGGAAGAGAGAAAGCTGCAGCCCTCGGCCGCTCTGTGCTCTCTTTGTTCTGCAAGGTAGGAAAAACTTAATCCCCCGTTTCCTGTCCGATGCTTTTTGGCAAAGAGAGGAAGGGAGAGAAGAAAGCATGAGGGTTGGACAGGGGGAGAAGTGCTGGAGAAGATTAGCAGCCCTGAGGTTGTTTTACTCTTTGGACACTGAAATCTTTAACTTGAGTGATGTTTGTTTTTATTTTGATCTTCTCTGTCCTCCTTTCACTGTTTTTTTTTTTTTTTTTAAGGAGTCTGGTTCTTTTAGGACATGAGGAGAATTGAATTAGCACTTCCTTTGTTTTAAGTAAAAGAGCGGTGACGAGTGATTTGTATAAAATGCAGACTGGCTGAGGAGTTGCTTTCATGAGTGCAGACAGTGTTGTCTGTTGTCGTGAAGCTTCACAAAGAATCAAGTGTGCGCTCCACCTCTGCAGACCAGCATCTTCAGTCTTTAGCCGTGTCTGAGTTTTCCTATTCTTTTTTTCATCATCCATGTTTTCTCTTCTACCCAATCATTTGTTCATGTCAACTTCTTTTAACAGATCCTCACCTTCTTTGTCCCACAGTCGTCCTGCTCTTCATCTGTTCGGGTTATAGCTGCTGCCACACACATTATAAAAGTTTATCACTGGAGCAAACACCAAATGTGCGACACAGGTACTCTCCTAGCAGGGGAGGATGTGGGGGGGGCGCGCGCGGGGGGGGGGGGGGCTAATTATCTCACATGTACGTAGCGCAGCGCCCCTCGGGAACAACATGCTGTTTGTTCCCACTTGCATTTTCAGTTAGCACCGTCGCTCCCTGGGAACAATCACTGTGTTGTTTTGCCATTAGCGTGAGATGAATAGGGATGGGACAGCTTTGTGTAGGGACCCCCAGCCCCACCGCCACCAATCACACTCTCCCCCCTCATGCTTTTCTATACTGTCATCAGTGCAGAGATGTGGGCCTCGTCGCGGTCCTCTCACATGAGGAATCAAGTGGAATCACCTCAGCTTAGATTGACGAGCTAGCGCTGGCGTTTCTTTGTCTGAACAAAACAAGACCTTGAGCTGTGGCGAATGCTGGTCATTAACCAAGCAGTGTTCAAAATAACAGAAAGAATGTGATTTTGACTACACAAGTTGATGGCATGCAGCTAATCTCTCCACCCCTGTCTTTTGTGCTCTCTCCACAGTCCTGGTACCTGGGCGAGCTTAGTTCCATTTCAAGTGTCGAACGGGACTCCGATTCTGCCAGCAAATGTCCATCAGAACTACAGCATAAACATCATTGGTGAGCCCCTGGTCCCCGCTGAGACAGGGAACTGAACACAGAGGCCGGACGACCCCACCCCCAAGGTGGATGGATGGGTGGGTGGGGATGTTGGCGGTGCAGATCTAGCACTACAGGTGTCTGCAGCCATGGATGAAACCAGCAAAGCAGCACAAGCTGCACAATCTTTCCCCCAATCCCTCCCCCAACTCCTGTCCCCTTCCCTGGCCATGAAGTGAAGGTGAGGGTCGGTTCAGCGGAAAGAAAAAAGGCAACGCTTCAGGTCTGCTGTCTCCTCGCCCAGCTCACACACCCTCCCCCACCAGTCAGTTGCTGTGTTTGCAGAACTTTTCAATCCATTCAAATACTGTGATGTATAGATGCCTTAATGTTTTATTGCATGACACTCTAGTCTCTTAGCAGCAATTCCTACTATTTTTTAATGTCGGGAAGATGTAAAATCTTGATTTACACACACACGTACACACACAAGTGAAGGGGCCTGTGCATCGACGGCCTCTGCCTGGTGGACGGCTCCGAGACTCTAAGCTCTGCGACCTCTTGAAAAGAGGCTTTCCCACGTCAAATGATTCACTGTGTTACACCATAGGAACAAAAACTTGTAAATTCAGTGTTTTCTCTTTCTGTTTGATTTCAGTTGACTGTGATACCGCTCTTTGTTCAGAGAATGTGTTGACTTTGTTTATTCTTTACTGCTACTTCAAGAGTTAATGTAAACACTTATGTAAGAGTTGAGAACTCTTAATGCGGTTTTCAAAAAACACTAAATGTCAGGCTTGAGATTGGACCCATCGGTAAATAATTAGCAACTCCTTTACGAAAGGATTTAAAAAGACAGAGTAAGAAAATCTCAGTAGAGGCAAGTGCAATTGAATTTTTGAAGGGAAGCTATCAGTCTGTCGGCCCTAAGACTCTAAAGGAAGGGGATAACTATGAAATGGTTTTATGGGTAAAATGTTTAAGAAAAAAAATTGAATTTGATTTCAGTTGCATATCCGTATCCTCAGATGAGAAAACCATTAACGCAGTTGGGTGCTGAGCAAAGCCTGTACCTCTTTGGAGCCCTTCTCATCACTATGGGGAGTTTGTTTTTATTTATTCTGGGGAAATTCGTAACTGAACACAAGTAAAAAAAAAAAAGAAAAAGAGATGTAATTCATTTACAAGCATATGCATTTGGCCCTCAGCTTCAAAAGCTTATGTTTACAGGAAAAAAATACAGAATGCAAAGTTTTAATTCATGGAAATATAGAATTCATGCAAATGTACAGTCGGCTTAAAGCTACAGTGGAAGAGGTTGAAAACTGAATTTATGAACGCAGGTGGTGGCAAATCCCTGAAATCTAGAATTGTGCATGGCATGTTCGCAGCCATTGCCTCTGCTCTCCAGACACATCCATCCAAGGAAAATCTCCCCAGTACTCTTAATTTGCACGATGACATATAGTCCACATTACGTGCCTTGCCTTTGAATATAGAGACGTCACTACACTTGTTTTTGCTGCATTTATCATTATAGAAAAAAAATTAACATTTTTATGATAAGAATTGTTTTGTACTCTGAATGAAATTGTTGATTTTTAACTTCATGTACTACTCTATCTCACACTTACATTGCATATCAAGGCTGTGTATAGTTGCCGTTTTAAAGTTTGTAATCAACCAGCATTTTTATTTTTTTTATTTTCAGTATTTTGGTGGTTTTTCTAATAACCTGTCATCTTTAGTTTTCTTTATTTTTCAGTGCTCATTTTGTTCATCTTCCAGTTGCTATTGTTGGAGGGTGGAATTCAGAGTTATGAAAATTATGCAATACCAAGTTTTGCCTATGTAGGTAGTGCTTAATAGATGCGTCAATTATTAGAGGCTAGTTTGGAGATAGATAATATTGTACTGCATTTATTTTGTTGATATTGTTGTTTGTCGTCGTTGTTGTTGATGATGATGATGTTGTTGTTGTTGTGGGTCTTTTCCTTTTTTATTGACCAAAGTGGGGACTGCTTTCTATGCAGTGTATGACAAGGTCTGTTTTCTTTTTATTTTGGTGTGTAGGCCTACAGTACCGATAGACGGTGAGACATGTTCCAGTGTATTTTGAATTTGGGAGTTTTAGGGGGAGGGGTGGTATTTTTTCTAGAAGTGCATATAAAAAAAATGCACCCTTGGTCTTGATATGGCTGCAAAGTCACTGATTGGTCTACTGTGACGCTTACTTTCAACTTTCCACCTGGGGTGCTAGGGTGTGACCTTGAGGAAGCTCATTTATTCACAGGAGAGACGGCTTGACTTGAGTGCGACAATCATTCTGAGAAATCATTTTGCGCAGAATCCCGTTCTGTCGTGGATCGCTTAAAGATGCAGTGTGTAAGATTTAGTCCAAGCGTGAGAGAGCCCACGGTGGCCGTAAGGTGCCACGTTGTCGTCTATGACCACATCAAGTGTGAAAAGATAGCTATATATTAGGCATTGCATTTCTTGTGACATCACTAAATTCACGCTGCTACTGTGAAAATACAAAACTCCCTCTTGAGAGCCAGTGTTTGGTTTGTCTGTTCTAGGCTACTGTAGAAATGTTGTGCAACATGGCACACGCACCAGAAACTCGATCCGTTTTACACTTTGCAGCGATTAAGGGTAGGGCAAGATGATCACATGAGACGATACAACACTGCTGTTAACGGCTTCTTTTCTCATGTGTACAACAAATTGGGTTGGCAGTATGGATCGGCTAATTATTAAGGGTGGCCACAGCACCACCGCTCGGCCCCTTTAGCTGGTCTTTCCCAGTGGCCACTCACGGTACTGCAATGAAAAATCACCTTGGAGCCCAAAAAGCATTTTCTCCATAGACCACAGTGGTAAGAGAGACATCTGTGAAACTGTTGACAGGATTTTTTTTTTATCCATGATATTGTCTTTGTAGAACTTTCCCAGAGCCTCGATGATTCTTATTTTTCTGGTGATCACACACTAATGGGCACTCCTATATTCCATTTCTCCTAATGGATCCCTTTAAATCTTACACACTGCATCCTTAAAGCTGCAACCGAGGGCGGATGTTGTCGCGTCCTTTTATAGAATCCTACGCCGTACAAGTCGAGACATCATCAAATGCAATTCCCAAGTAGATGCCTTAAACACGTCAGCGAAGTGGCCTGTGACCTGCGCAACAATCACACACCGACTAATGCTAGTGAGGCCTGTCCAAATCAGCTCCAGACAGACTCAAGCAAGCCTTTAGAAAGTGTTTTCTAAGTAGAAAATTTGTATAAATGTATATACGATATGCACTTATGTCGATCCCTGAGCTACTTCCCCCAGCAGAGAGCCCCATAGAGGGGCCTGAAGTAGACACTGGGCCACAGAAGCATGGTGCTTTCTTACTTCATGTCCAGTGGTGTGATAGATGCTTAAATAGAATCCCCTAGAAGAAACAAATAGCACCTAAATAGCACATAGGCAATCTTCTCCCCCCTTACACTGTTTTGACCCTAGTCTCAAACTAAATCTCTCAGGCGTATTACAGGGCATTATTTATATCAATCATAATCTTGCCATTTCTAATGTAAGAAATAAGAGGTTTTGCCCTAGAGGGAGCGGCGCCGTTGCTTCCAAGCCACCTTTAGCGCTCTTTCCCCACAATCGTGAAAGAAACGCCTCCCTCAGAGAGACGGTACTAACGAGAGCTCTGGCGCAAGCAGAGGGCTGAGGAGCAGAGAAAATAATCCTCGAGTCAAGCTCAATCTCTCCATCTTCACCCAGAGTTCTTATGCAGGAAAAACAGAAAAAGTCACCCCGTTCTATGTGCACTGTTCTGTTTTCATTTTTGTCGTTTTATTCTTTTCTTTATTTTAGAGAAACTAAGTGCTTTGCAGCCTTTGGCCATTGGAGACCCCACTGAAGTGCATTGTCCCCAACTGTGTTTGTGAGTGAATGTGTGAGAGAGTCAGGGTCACTGTGCTGTTGGTGTTTTACTGAATAGGAGACTGTACATAAGGGTAAATATCCTGGTTGATAGCGGTAGACTGTGGGGTTAAACTCTGCTTTGGCAGCTTGAGTGTGTGTGTGTGTGTGTGTGTGTGTGTGTGTGTGTGTGAGACGTAGCGAGCTGGATGTGCAATCCAGCACCTCTGACACAGTGAGAGAAGATGAGGGTCTTTCTATCAGAAAAAAGGAGTTTGTACACTGTAAACTCTCTCGAGAGTTCTTCTCTGGAGCCCTTATTTCTAAATCTTCAATTCCGGGGAAAATGAGCCAGTTCTGTTTTAGGAAAAACAAATGTGGGTTTATTTATTTTGGAGGATGGATTTGAGTTAGAACTCTCCGTGTTTCCCCCGATTAGTATGTTCCTGTATGTAAAGTCAAAAGAGGCAGGAAACATTCTATACAGATCCATAAGTATAAAAAACAAAAACAATGACGGTTTTAAAAATTCTTATTAGTGTGATTTCTGAGCTTGGTTAATGCCTGGATATTTCCATTTGGGAAAACACTTCATGAATATTTGAATTGTTCTTTCATTAGTGTGGCCATAGAGTGTGATGTGGTTTATCTTTTTTTTTTTATGGGTGTGAATTCTTGTCCAACAAGACGCCAGTGGGAGTGTGTTTGTCGTAGCAGCTGGGAGGTGATGTCGTCGAACCTGTAGAAAAGGCCCCAGATTGCACCTGACCTTAACAAGAACATCCTCAGTGAATCTGTCAGTCTCTTCATATTATCGCAGGACGCCCGGTGCTACATCTCGCCATATTTCTGATTTGGCTTGCCAAACCTGAGCCATCAAACTGGTTCGAAGATCAGTAAAGGCATCAAGGCATCACTCATTTTGTGCTTGCCACATGCTGTCTATGCCTGATGTCACGTAGGAAACCCTCCATTCACGCTGCAAACAAACGGGTGCTTCAGAATAGGGTACTGCACCTTCCAGCTGATCCTAGGTAGTGTATTTGGACATGTCTTTTTATTGCTACGCACGGTGTGATTGTAGCCTGTCAGACAGCTCTTGAAACTTTATGAAATCTGAAACAGTGTGTCACCCATCAGCAGGTTCAAGAGCCTTACTTAAAGGCCAAGACACTCACAACGACCTTATTGGAGAAAGTATTATGTCACTGATCACAGCGATCATCGAGAACAAGAACATTATGCAAGGAGGACCTGTGGCACTCATGCAATATGTGTGGCTTTCCTGTCACACGTTCATTAGGGACTGAGAGGGCGTATACACGCAGAGGTTAAAAGTTCATTTTCATCCTACATGAGCAATACACACCTTCCATACGTTGACTAGCTGCTAGTCACTTGGCATCAGGTTGTTATAAAACATGAAAACCAGCATTTTTACAGGATGTAACATTCACCAAAAGAAGACAAAAAGAGCAATGCAGTGCCTGTTCACGATGTCCAAGTGTCTGTTGTATATAACTGTAAAATATGATAGACTTACTTTCATATGTGACGAGAAAAAAACTGCATCACACAGAAGAGAATGTGGCAAACCCATCTGGAAATGTATTATTACTGCTCGGGTGTTTTTGGAGCTTTTTGTGATTTATTAAGTTTCTTCTTTTGTCAGCGCGCGACGCCCACATCAAGCTTGTTCAGAATATGAGAGGAAATGCTTGTTCTTCTTCGTTTGCTTTTCTTTTTTCTGGGAGGGGGAGCGGGGCAGGGGGGGTCAGTGCTACGTTAGCGCAGTGAACAGATGAATTCATGTCTTTTCTTAAGATTAGTCACCAGTTTTCTCTGCAGGGCTGATTTGTGTTTGGGTCTTGTGGCACTTTTAATTCCCTCTACGCACACATTTATGAATTGTGGTGGAGTTAACGAACAACAACAACAACAACAACAACACCAAAACAATATGTAAACAGTCTCCAGAAGTGATCGTAGTTACACTGCAAGTGTGTGCAAAGGTCTATGTATGTATCTGAATGTACGTTTTAGAGGACTCTTTGGAAACCTTGTTTTGTTTGTTTGTTTTTTAATCTTTTCTTTTGCAGTTTAGGAGTCACAGGTGTCCATTGTGAACTGTATAGCGAAGGCCTTGATATCCCTTCTTTTATTGATTTTAGAAACGCCGAGCATTAGGCGATGCCTTCAAACTGGTTACGTTTGGTGCAGGGGCTAAAATTGCCACAAGATTAAAATCAGTGTAAATAAAGGCTCAACTTTTTGTGATTGTTACTGTTATATCCAGCCTATATTGCTAGCGGCTGTTTTTACTGCAGTCAATTACTGGAAGTGGATATATTTCCTATGCAAAACTGTTTAAACAATAAAATGAGCTATGCTACAAAAAGGACTTTTGTATTATGGTTCTTTGTTATTTTTTCATATTTGATTTTGAATGACTGTAAAATGAAACCTACAAAAGTGAACCTGCTAAGTCCAGCCAGGTAAAATACAAGAAATACTGATTTGTTCTTTCTAATTAAAGGACTGGATACAAACAGCTGAGCAGAGAAGAGGCATGTGTTTTCTCATCACACATTCATCCTCCCTGTGTGAGATAAATGTGGCTCAGCAGGTAGCGCGGGTCGTTTCCTAACCACAAGATTAGCGGTTTGATTCCCAGCCTGTCCAGTCCACATGTCGAAGTGTCCTTGAGCAAGACACTGAACCCCCGTTTGCTCCCAGTGATGTCAGCAGTGCGTGAGTGGCCAAACATTGTGAAAGCGCTTTGAGTGGGCTGCAATGGATAGAACGGTATAAGACCATAGGACCATTTAAAAATGAAGAGGTCAAATTGTTACATCACAAATGTGGCCTTGGTTTTGATAGTTAAACTTCTTTGGAACCAGGAAGTCTGGAAGAAACATCTCCAACGATTCAAGAATCACGCAACTGATTTGACTATACCAAAATATAGCATCACCTCATCTTCATATATATGTTTTTCCTATATATGTCTATTATCTATATATTTTTAATCTAAGTTTAAAAACTACTGCGGTGATCAAGTCTATCTGAAGCCATAAAACTGCTGCCTGTGCTTAACTGGAGCAGCTCGGCTTCAGAATTTTATGTGCACCATCATTTGGAGCCTTTTTTCCTGGACTCCACTGAAAACATTAATCACCCTGGAGAAGGTGTCACTTTTTCTGCAATATTATTAATAATATAATATAAGATTCAACCTTCTTGTTGCCCACAATTTTCCTGCCTTATAGCGATGAGGAAACCTGTATTATAATATAAAAACTGTTGCAACGTTCAGCGCCACCTCACTCGAGGTAGCCTCTGAAACCACACTGAAAGAGGAAAACTATTTGTGCAGGGGTGGAATAAGGACAGTGTCAGATCAGAGGAAAGACGATTGGCTTTAAGAATTAAACTAATTGGATTTCACTGATTCTCTAAAGTGTATCTGTGACAGTTTCCCCGGAACACAAAGTCTCCATGTCCTGGAGCGATCCCATGACTCCACGTGCCTGTGCTCCATCGTGGTAGTGCTCCAGTTATTCTACTGTAAAAGCCTAATCCTTGGGGACTAGGAGGTAGGGTCAGTCTGCTGGGACCTCGGAGGTCCAGGGTTACTTTGTCAAGCACTTGAAGATCTGATCTAAGCCTTTCTAATGAGACTGAGGACAGTGAAGGAGGCAAAAGTCAGGCTAAAGCACCAATTAAGTCTCATTACGGACCTGTATGATGGGCTCTGGACTCAGCTGGGCACTTGAGGACAACAAGAAGCAGTGTCAGTGGAGCCAACAGGACCAGGTGCCCCGTCCACAGCAGGGGCGCAGTGGCTGGATGAGGTACTGCATGCTGAACACCAGGCACAGAAAAGCCCACCTGGCCTAGGGCACAAACCGGAGTTCATTTGGCTATCATTAAAGAAGACCAACAATGTGGCACGCTGATATAAAATTACCCAATCTATAATGGTAATCATTAGGCCATTTATCAAAATTGGCCAGTTGAGTCAACATCTGGTTTCAATAGGGGGGCTCTAGTCGCTGAGGGTCTTGGCAGCAACTTGTATGCTACATATTTTCCCCTCTCTTTTATCAAGGCCTGTCAGTGATTTGACGAAGCTAAATAGATGATGATTTGGCCCTATTATATATCACAGGGCTCAAGCTAAAGGGATTTGTGGATTTTTTTTCTCCCTCTTCTACCAGTATGAATCCAGGAAAGGTAACATCACCATGTGCTTCTTCACCATGTGTCTGAATGTGTACCAAAGGGAGGATGGAGTGGGGAACAGCACACTCACACAAACCTGTGAGTGCACAGGCTGGACCCGGCTGCTGGACACAAGCCAATGCCAGCACAAAGAACTCTGTCACATCCCCAAGTTTTATGGGAGGAATATGATATTCATCTTGTGTGCCGCTGAATCAAGCAATGAATTACTCTGGCATCAAAGTAGGAGTGTAATGCACTTTATCTACCAGGAAGTCGTTAAGGCAGAATTTGTGCAGATTTCTCAATGGTTTATGACAAAGAGAAGGATTTATATTGTTAACGTTTGGAGAAAACAATGTCAAGATCACAATTTTAATACAGAAAGGAAACAAAACATTAGCTTCTTTGAAACAGATATTTGTCAAAGTGAAACACCACAACTAGAGGTTTCAGAAACCAGACGTTTAAAGGAACAGTTTGACATTTTGGGTAATACACTTTTGTTTTTAACTGTTCATTAGATGTGAAGATTGATACCAATCTCATATTTGTTAGTTAGGTAACTGTGAAGCTAGTAGATGTTATTTTAGCTTAGCTTAGCATGAAGACTGGAAAAAGGGGGAAACTGTTGTAGCTTACCTAGATGCCAGGTCCTCTAAAACTCCCTAAATCAGCATATTACATCTTGCTTGTTTAATCCATACAAACAGCAGTGTAAAAAGATTACTTGTGGTTTTACGGGAGTAGCTGAAGCTAGTGTGCAATGCTAAGCTAACCAGCTGCTCACTGAAGCTTTATACTTGGCACACAGACATTAGCCTTGTATTGTTCTCATCTTACTTCCAAACTGTTTCTTTATCTAACTAATCACAGTTTTGACAGCAGGATGCTTTTTTATTTAAATTTACTTCTAATAAGAAATAAATGTCACCAAAACTCATGTCTTTCAGGGATCAACTTTTGCCTTCATGAGAGGAAACTCACAATCTCAGACAGCCTGTTTGCAAAAATGTATCTGAAGAGAGCTCAGGGAATAAGAGAGGACTGTCTGAAAACATGCTAGTCTGGAATAGCAGCTCTGTGTATTCCCACACAAATTTACATTTGCATACATTTCATAGTCTAAGTCATGGACTGTGGCTGCAGCGTGTTATTACTGTATCTAGGTGGTGGTACAGGCTGATCACACTGAGGGGTGCTGTTATCTAACTGAAAGCACCCAGTGGATTGAGAGTGGGTCTTAAGATCGTGGGATCTGTTCACTTATTAAAGCACGTCTGTTTGCATGTGCAGAAGAGAAGCAGGTGTTCAGTGTTTGTGAGAGAGGCAGCGAACTCCTGTGTGTGTTTTTGTTTTCCCTGTGATGTTTGTTTGAATGCATATAGGATGAGTACACGCCGTTCATGCATGTATGTGACTTGGCAGCGGGGTAGGGGTGCTTTATTGAAAAGTGCTTCTCTCCTCCCCTGTTCAACATGCTGGATTAGCCCCAGCAGTTTCCCATGGAGCCGTCCCTCCCAGCCCTCGCCCATTTGCATAAGGCGCAGACAGGCGGAGATGTGACAAACAAACCTGGCACACACAGCGCTGGCTCCCTCCTTTACATGAACTCTCTCCCTCTTTCTCACCATGACAGGAAAGAGACATAGGATAGAGCTGAAGCAAACCCACCTGTGCACAGTGGTCACCATAAAGGACCTGTTTCCTGACTGCAAACTGTGCAGGATAAATAGATTTAAAGGAAGACTGGGGTTTGAGGCCTGTATTCCTCCTGGTAATAATAGTGATTCACAAGTAAAGGAATGCAAAGGGGTGAGGAAGGTGAGAAGGGCTTTCATGGCTCTGTCATTTGGACAAAACTCCCCTGAATCAGAGGATCCTCCCCCTCGTTTTTCTCTTCCACCAAGATGGTAATGTTCACCTTAAAACATCTTTACTGTACTGTAGCTACATAACACAGCTCTCTGCACTGCGGTCCGGCCGCCAAGTTCCTATCAAGCCCCTGATTTATGGCGCTTGATGCATTCCTTAGCCCTGGCAAGGAGACAGTTTAGCTGAAATATGAGAGGAGATGCAGAGAACACACTCAAAGTGAGTTCCAGTTCAGTCTGCCTGTGGAGTGCAGAACTGCTGCAGCCTTAACATTTTGTCTGTGCAAAACCTGAGAGAAGACCTGGACTCTTTTTTTTTTATCTGTAGATGGCAAAATATTTCAGCAATGTGGCTTGGTGGGTCTGTCTGTCTCATCAGCATGTCCTGCTGGGTGATAACAACAAAGAAGAACCGTAACCCTGTTTTCATCTCACACAAAACCCCCCTTTGTTGCTTGTGACATGTAGCTCTCTCCCTCTGAAATTACATTTGGATTAAAAGCTACAGCTCCTTCTTACTTCCTGTCCACTTACATGTAGAAAATTGCATGCAGGTGTATGTGGGCATAGAGACCAACACCTTCTCTGTGGTACTTTGTTGTTAATGGCTTTCGTCCTTGTGCGGTAAATACCTGTAATCAATCACAAATGCTTTAAGTGCATGTTTGTCTTCATTTGGGTCTTAATGTAAAATTGCTGATAAACACAAATCAGAAAACCAGAAACAGGCACTTCTGAAAAAGGAAAAGTTAGCAGATGAAGTGCCCGCATCGCTTTGTCTGCTCTGACGTTACAGCAGTGTGATTACATGCTTTATTAGGTGCTGAAGTGCTTGCTCTGAGCAAAAGCAGATGTCACCACAAGGTCTGTCACTGGTTCTGGATGGGGAAGCCTGTGGTCAGTGTCTCAGTGTTTCCCAGTGGTTTGCCATCAATTCAACACACACAATCCTCACCAAACAAAGCTCACTGTGGGTTCCCATTTCCCTGAACATGTACGGCACCATTAGGGCAGTATGTTAGAAATGAAAAGGCTTCAGACAGTTGGGCAGATATTCTCCGTGCATGACGTGTAGTTTTAGCAGTAAAGTGAGCTGAGCACCATAACATACAGATGTTGCAGGCCACACCAAGCCTGGTTTAGCAAGATAAAAAGTTTTTTGTTTTAACTAAATGTTGCAGAGAGCAGGGTAACTGTGCAAGTGTCCACACTGCTTAAGTTTTCTCGAGAGAAACACGTCACAAAAAAATGAAAATGCAAAGCAGCAAACGTTAGATGTTTTGACTTTTGTACTAGTTTGTGCTGTTTTCTAGATAACGTGTGTTGGCTTGACTGCCTTGAGGAGTAACACATCCTAATCAGTGCAAATGCTGCTCAGCTGCTCAGGTGGCAGTTTTCTAACTGTGTTCTCAAATCTTTCTCTTGAGATAAAGTAAATGCATCAGAGTTCTGAGTATTGCAGCATTCCAGTTTATTGTCTAACTGTGAACCAGCATCTTTTTACAGTAGGTGAGTGGTTTTTTTGCCACATCACAACAACTTGTGTTTGCATGCGTTACATTAACCCACATTACCAGTTTGTCAGTAGAGTGCACAAACACTTAAAAGAGAAGAGAGGCATTTCCTTGGTGAGCAGAGGCAGAGGGCTCTGGGGCAGGGCGTACACGCTACAAGACACAAGTTAGGGGTCACTTCCAGTTGTTATTTGTGCAGAGGGTCTAGTCATAGTCTTTCCCAACACTGCCTTTGTACAGACAGAATTTGATTACATTCAATATGAATTTAATTTGGGAGCTTTGTGTCACATCAGCAGTAACCAGAGCGTTCTACTGGACTGACACGTTTACTGTTACCCAGCTAACGCTAGCTTTAGACAGGAGGCTGCGTTTGGTACAGTTTGTCCTAACCAGGCATCTGTAGTTTACATCGTCGCTAGGAAACAGGATGTGATGGATTTGAGTCTCACAACATAGGTAGAAGAGGTTTAAAGAATAAAGCATTATGTTGGAGACTAAAATCTCTTAAGAATCTACGGATACCTGAACAGGGCGTCCGTGCAAAAGAGAGGCGGCCTCTCCCTGGACCCACCCTGAATAAATAAAAGAAATCTGACATCACTTTATTCTAAGCGCTTCATAATATTTCACACATTTTGTGAGGATACTGGAACATTATATATAAATGTTTACAATGAGTAGTATTCCCCTTTAATGTGACTCTTTCCTTATGTGCTCCATGTGTTTTCCAACACTGGGAGGGAACAGTGTTTAGGCCTTACGTACCATAGTATTAATTAATCATTTCACATCTGTAAGTGTGTTTGCCCATTTTGGTGCCTGCTATGTTTGTTGACTCGTGTGTGTGTGTGTGTGTGTGTGTGTGTGTGTGTGTGTGTGTGTGTGTGTGTACGTGTGAAACAATTACAGTGTGGCACTTCAGCACCTGTGCTACATTATAAACCTAAAGGCTTGGATAATAAGCTGCAGGTGCACTCCTGGCAAACAGAGAGGAGATGCAGGGGATGTCAGTGCTGGTGTGTGTGTGTGTGTGCGCGTACGGGGGAAGGGGGTCACCTGCTGTTGCAGACTAGCACTCTACATTAGCACGTATATGACGTCAGCCTGGCTCCTATACCTCGCTTTTCACAGCATGTTCACAGGAGTTTTTAACAGTGGAAATTGGCACCAAAGGGCTTTTTTTTTTTTTTTTTGGTCTATCATTCCATCCTGTCTGTGGCACAGTCAATAATTGTTGATGCTAATTACCACGATGAGTAGGTAATGTCTTTGTAGCTCTGGCAGGTATGCAAAGTAAAGATGGACTGATGGAAGACTTCTCTTGTTGACAACATACAGTTGAAGTGACAGCAATCAAAGCCATGAAAATTTAATTATGTGCTGAATGGTGCAATGGAAAGATGGGCAAAGTAATATTGCACTCCAACCTGTGACAATACCTGCTGGACTAATTGTTTATGTTACAGGGAGCCAACTTTATTTATGTATGTAATGCAGAGTTGTGTTGGTGTCTATAAACATCTGCCCCATGTAACCCCCCCCCCACTGCCACATGACTGGGAGAAGCAGCCCCACATTGAGCGATAACGTGCCTTTAGGCCCTCGTTCCTTGGTTAACATTTAAAAGGATATTTTCCAGTGTGAGAATTTAAAAAGTTACAAAATGGAGCTAAGATTGAAAATGAAGTTGCAAACGTCAACAAAATCTTTTTCCAGCTTTTTTTTGTAGAAGATTGATGAGTAAAATCACATCATTATAACTTCTGAATCCCACACCTGCTTGACATTTACTGTACTTTCTGCTGAAGCTTTCTGCTCTATTCTCCGTTAATGGCTTCCAGACTCCATCTCGGCTGACGCACATTGCTGTGATTGAACGAGAACTCTCCAAACTGTGACCGACTTCTGCTCAGGGATGTTCTTATGTTAAAGGTAACACTGTGTGTTCACCTTTTGAGGTTAAGGCGGTATCACCAGGTCCTGAAACAGCAGTGCATTTTGGGTTTTAAAGTGTATTAACTCTGCAGTTGCTACCGACCTAACATTAACAAAGACAAACACCCCACCTGAAACAAGCTGTCGGACTGTGAAGGATATCAAAATAACAAATTTGAAATCCTTGGTTTTGAAGAAAGGTAGTGAGACAGCATGCAGCATATGGTGCTGTGTGTTCAAACCTGGCAACAGGCAACAGATCAACAATGAAGATTTTCTCTAATTGAAACAAGCCCCTCAAAAATGGCCGTCATTTAAAGGGCTGCGAGCATAACCTTGACTTTCATGTGCCCAGGGGAGTGAGCAAAACAACAGAGGGGGGACTTTTTTGATTTCTTAGCTGCATTTGGAGAGAGACTGAACATGCATTTGAACTCTTGGATTTTCTCATCCACACTTCCCCATATGGCATAAGAATCTGGGTGCAGATCGAAGGATAAGACAAAAAAAAATTCCATATGTGTCTGTTTGTCTTCATGAGCTCCCAGCCAAACAGAAGTACCTTCTCAACGCCTTGATTGAAATGAATGTTAAAAATCTCAAGACAAACACAGTTGTTTACTTGATCATAAACCTAAATGTTCAGAGATACTGACACTGCATCGAGAAAAAGCTTAGGTTTATGAAATATATAAAATTTAAGTTGCATTTGAACGATTCACCTTGATATGACAATGTTTCACATTGTTGTCGGGGAGCTGAACACCATGTGGAGCCAACCTGACATGACCTTGAGAATTTTACTGCAAGATACATGTTTCCCTTTTATAATTATGCAACTCTAAACTTGTATGCATTCATATTTTTCCCTTTGTCCACTGGACATTGACATCGTGTAAGCAAATTGCATGAAACAGCGTTAGCATTTGTTTGGAGTCATGCTTGTGTCCACTTAACTCTTGAGGGAAATTTCTGGCTACTTGAGTTCAGTTCATTAATGCTGCAGTGAGCCCTCCTCTTGCTAGCTACCTAGTTTAGACAAAGTACACGTTGTACCAGTGCCCTCATTCTTCCCACTACACGAACCTTTTAAAGAATCACTCTGTCCCCACCCCTTCAGATCCTAAACCTAAAAATAGTCATATTGACTCATATTTGAATTTGAGAAGGTAGCTGAGGTTAATTTTACATAATGACTTGTCAAAACATCACTGAGTCTTTTGTGTCTGACCTCATTAAGTTACCTGCTGTGAAGTTTGTGTAAATGATGCTTTTATGTGTCAGTGTTCTAAGTAGAAACCTAGTTGACATTTGAGTGAGTCGGGTGTTAGATTGAGCTGCTGTCTGTCATCATACGGGCATCTTTCTTTGTAGATGTTCACTGAATTAGACCCACGGCACCTCCAGGGTCCCAACAGGAAATTCTAGCATCATAAACCCATTTGACAGCTTTTCTTTGTGCTGATTTCTTATCACACAGGCAGTGTCAATTTGCACATGGCCTCCCCTAGACACGCTGTGCCCACGTCTTTTTAGGGACTGGGGATCAATCTGCCGTTACTTTGTAGAAGTTGTTGACACTGGGCACCAGAGAATTACACTGTTGCTTCAGTTAGCTGCTCAGGATCTTGTGTCAGAGCCATGAGGACAAGGAGGCGATGTGGTACCCAGCAGCTGGGGCTCTGTCACCTACCTGGTTCCCCCTATAGCGTGTCATCATATGCCTGCACATGCTAATACATACAAGCTCCCGGCTCTTTTTATATGGATTCTACAGAAACGCAGCCATAGGAGCCGGTTCACAGCTCCTCCTTGGCCTGGGAATGTGGCGCTCTAACCAGAGTCGGTCCTGAGTGGGACTAAGTTGCAACTGATCCAATGTCAAATATTCTCTGGGAGCCATAGCTGCCAATAGGATTAAGGTTAAGGAGCATCCTGATGCTGGATCTGTGCTTAGGGGCATGTTGTAGCTTGAAGGAAGTAGTGCCGGCAGAAGGGGGCGAGTGTACCTCCCTGTTACCCCCTAGCCACCCTCCTCCAACTGCCATCTGATGTGAGGTAACATGTGAGGGCGAGCTTCCATCTGTCCACGGTATATGCTAGCAGAAGGTGCAGCTAATGAGGCTTGATTTGCTGCTGCACCTGCCTCCAATCTGGGGGGTGGTGGTGGTTGCGTGCATGTGTGTACTGGGGGAAGCACTATCTCACCAGCCTCTCCTCCTCTTCCGCTCACCCCCTCAAGGTGTAATCATTGGTTAGCTTGTATGGGAGTGCCCGCAGGTTGATGGACCCTGGGAATTCATTAGGAAGTAGGTGAGGCCGTGGGTTGAAAGGCCTTTTGACCTGCCTCCAAACACCCTCACGTTACAAAGCAGAGGGTGATTCAAAGGGAGAGGGGGGCATCAGCCAACTTGTCAATGCTTCCTCACTGCTAGTGTGATTTGATCTGTCAAAAGAGAATGTTTTGATGCTTCTACTGAAGCTCTTTTTTGCAGCAGCAGCTTCTTTAGAAATTAGGCTTGTTCAGAAATCAGTTCAGTACCAGTGGAGGTTTATGAAATGCAACTCAAAACAGGATCTTTTGAAGATGAGGTTGTTTGCCTCCAGATGGTGTGATATGTTCATATGTTCAGTGCAGTAGGTTTATCCCCCTTCTCTGTTCCCTGTCACAGATACCATTTGACACAAGGGCCCTTCAGAGGCTGGTTATTCCAGGCCATTGAATCCGGATCAAAACCAGCCCTGTGTTTTTGTGACTCACTGTTCAGCTCCCCTTTTTCTTCACAGTCAGTCCCTCACTGCTTCTGGGAGCTCTGCGTTATAAACCACAAATGCGACCAGCTCGCCGAAGCGGCAACCACGATGGTGTGTGTGCAGGCCTTAAATTTTTACAGCAATATTTTATCACTCAGTCTTAAAAAATGTTGTTTACACATGGCAGTGCGGTTAAAGAAACCTTGCACCATGTGGTTTGGTGTGAGAACTTTTGGGGAAAGAAAAGACTGGAAAAGGAAACAAAAGAGAAATGACTCATTGTCTTAAGGCAGCACCAGCAGTGATCACATCACTGGGAACCCTCCTCTGCAGGCTGCGTGATGTCATCCCTGACAAAAGCTGCATACTTATCCAGATTAGATGCCTTTGCATTGCATATATTCACCAAACTATATAACACTCAGGAAAATTTGGTAGATTCTGTAGATAACTTCAGAAAAATGACATTTTTTACATTCAGGAGTTTTATCAGCTCTCGCATCGGTGAGCTGAGCATGCTGCGTCTGTCAGTGACCATGTTATTCATCAACATCTGGAAGGAGAGCCACATCGTGGATTTGCATTCTAGTCATCACCCTTAATGCTACACTTCATGATTTCATGAATACTTTATGGCTCCAGTTTGTCCTTACTACAGTATCTGACCCTGCAGTAAACTGATCCATATACACATCTGCATCTAGAACCAAAGCAAGCAACTGTGGCTCCTTGATACCATGCAGCTGCTCAACCTGTCTCCTCTTTAGATGAAAAAAATAAGATGTCATATCTTAGAGCTGTTATAAATCAGAGCGTTGTCACCAAATAAATCAACACTGAAAGATGAAGCCGAGGCCTGTGTTCAAATTATGAGCCAGCTCCATGGGAAAAGACTTGATGCTGTGAATCTGAGAATGCTGATCATCCCATCGGGCTCATTTGTTTACTTTCAAATTCCCTCTTTTGTGGGTTTGGAATTGGGGCAATGTTTGTGCTTGCTTTGGCCAAGAGGGAAATCACTTCAGATGTGATTAAGAATATGGACACTGCCCTCTTCTGGCAGAAACCATCACTGTAGATGATTCAAACCTTTGAGCTTTTTTCCTCATTAGAATTTGCACCAGGAGCAGAGATTTATGCAGAAAACGGACTTGTTCTCCCAAAGTGTATGATTTTAATTACACATAAAGGTGTGTTTTTGTGTGTTTTTGTGTGTGTGCATTTGACACACATAAGCCCACTTTAAATTCTGAAGAAAAAAAAAATTTAACAACTGTTAGACAAGTTACAGAGCAAGCCACTGCAAATCATTCATCCAAGCGACGTATAAATCCCAGAGGTCTCTCCCATGCCTCTGTCTTGTGTGTGTTGGTGCTGACAGGGATCAGATCTTTAGGCAGGTGGCTGGGAAATGGAGGCAGATGGGCCGAGTATGCCACCACTGACTTTGTAAAGGTCTCTCTTCAGTTTCAAGCTGCACCGGTGGGCCCTTGAATTATTACCGGGCCCCCCATTCATAATTAGCCCGGGCCTGGTGGGGACCAAAGCCCCACTAATGATCCCTTTGTTGCTGCTGATCCACGCCGCACAATCAACAAGAGAGGCCGTATGAATAGGAGAAGCAGCCCCACATTGAGCGATAACGTGCCTTTAGGGCAGCCTCTCTAAAACAATCACGCATGGTGTCGGCTCTCCCCTCGTTAAAGATGAGCGTTCACAAGGGCGTGAGACAGTGTGTGTGTGAGAAAGACGAGCTTGTAGGTTCTCAGATATGGCAGCTCCCACAGGAAATAAATAGCTGTTTGATTTCATATGTATGTTAAAGATGCCTCCACCCTTTAAACAACAGTCAGACCAGTTTAATTTTCTTTTTTCTTATTTGAAGCATGCGCTTCACTTTCAGCTTGTCTTAGCCTCATTCATCATTTAGAGCAATGTAGGTTTTTTTAAAATCAGCATAAATGTAGGTCTCAGGATTTTATAAATGACACAAATAGCAAATATACAGTAACTTAAAAGATGTGCTGCTGTTAGTAACGTTTGATTCCATCCATTATGTTGCAGTAGTGCAACATGAGGAGAGGATTTCTAAGTGGTGTTACAGCCTGTGGTTGTCATATTTTCATTTAATTTTAATTATTATTGTGTTATTTAAATACCGACTGTGTGGAGAAGGAACGCAGGTGCTGGAGCTCAGTCAGTGGCTCTTGGCTCTCGATTCATGACTATTATTTTTAACTGTAGACACAAAATAAGGGTTTCTCTTAATTTAAGGCAGAAAGAACCTCAGCAGCCCCTTTTTAAGTAGAAAAAATTGAGAAGTGGAATTAGTAGAGGCATTAAGTAAAAGTGTCACTATCACAGTGCTAGTTAAAACCCAACATTAGGAACTGCAACGTCATAGAATTTCAAAAAGGAGCCAAATGTAGTAGTATACAGACGTACTCACTGGAGAGCATGTGTTTGTGTCCACTGCATTTAATGCAGCTGAAGTAGTTAAAATAAAAATATGTTATCAAATGAAGGACTTCAGCGTTGTACAGAACGATGCCTGACTGTTCATGTATTCCTACTCCCACAGTGTTTGCATCGATGTAAGGAGAAAACACTTAGAGGTTAATAAGACTGAATGACTTGTTAAGGTACCAAGAAGTTATTCAAGTAGTTTTACGTAACTTATTTCATACTAACTACAGTCCAGTTCCAAACACAGGTCTGAAACTGCTTCTCCAGCTCTTTTCCTCACATTTTGTTCTTTACTGACAAAATAAATCAAAAATCCATCTTCCACTTTAACGAAGGTTTGAGCCAAGAACGAGGACAGGAGGGAGGTGAGGGCAGAAGAAAGTGCAGGAAATGAGTCGCATCTGTGCTCGCTCTTTAGATGAAGGCGTTTATTTGATGATAATGCCAAAAATATTGAAGTATTTCTTCACGTACTGTATGTCTGCATTAATATTCCAGTGCTTTAACATGTGAGGCGATCGCAGTTTCCTTGAGAGGACACACTTGATTACCACTCCAGCCTCCTCTGCTGAAGGAGAGTGGATTTTTCTGGCAGCTCTTGTTGTCTTTGCTGCCCCTGGGAGAGCTGGCAACACGGCAGCACCACCAGCTGTTTCTGGCTCTCAGTGGCAACAAGGAGCTGGACAAGGGAAAGGATTTATTTATCACTTTAGGGATAAACCTACAAAATAATGGTCAGATATGCAGCTCTTAATGGAGATAGCAGAAAATATCATTTTCCTTTTGGTGCAATAGCGCAGGTCAGTTGTGAGGGTGGAGTTAATGCAGTCTAACCAAGAAGGGGTGGATGTCAACGTCCAGGAACTTGGCCCTTTTTCAAATTAAAGTGTATGTGTGCATTAATTAATGTGCATTGACAGGCTGCGTTAAACGATTTCTCCAGTTTTGAAGGCGAAACGTGAAAGGAATACAAATCACGCCCACCCCTCAGAGGCCAACGCAGAATAAAGGAAACAACTGAAGACACTCTCACTGATTGCCGTCGCTGTCGTTTTTTGTTTTTTTTTCTCAGAGTCAAACCAGTGACTTGAGTGATGTTGGCTTTTACAGGGAATTCAATGGAAATTAGTTTGTGGTGTGCAGACAGAGCTGGTCCAAGTAGCCAGAGCCAGCTCTGTTTGGACGCACATTTAAAATGCATCTCATTTCTGGTTCCATTTTGTTAAAGAAATTTAAGAAGTCTTGAGAGTTAGATGATACCACTCTCATGTCTGTAGGCTGAATGTGGAGCTATAACCAGCAGCTAGCTTAGCTTAGCATGAAGACTGGAAACAGGGGGAAGCAGCTGGCCTAAAAGAAATGAAATCCACTCACTAGTTAACATGTTGACCTTGTTTCTTTAGTCAGTACAAAAATCAGTGTACAAATAATTTGTGGTTCAGCTCAAGATGCCGGATGTCGCAGTGACGAAGCCCTAGTGAGGACCGTGCCTTAGGTGGGATGCAGGTAAAGCCCTTATTTGAGGGAGGTTGCAGCAGGATGTAGGGGTGGGGTTGTGGTGATGCTTATGCACTTAGGCTGGAGGTGATGTTGGCACACTGCTCCGGGTGAGGCCAGAGCCCCCTGTAAGAAGTGGAAGGCACGATGAAGGGCGGAGACGGAGGGAGGGTTGTGAAAAACAAAAGCAGCCGGTGCCAGAAATGTGGGCGTTTTTATAGGTAGATGACGGGAAAAGGTGTGTTAGAGGATGGTCCTGCTCCTGAGCCTCTGAGGTTCATCTTCATTTAGCTTCTGGCACATAGAGACTGTTTGTGGCCAATTGTTTAACGTGCTGTTAATCACAGACACACAAAGTGTTCAGTGATGCAATAAACTGGCAGGATCAGATCACTGTGTTTGTAAAGTATGAGAAGTGAAAGCTTGGAAAAAAGCAGCAATATGGCTCCTCAGAGCAAAGTTGACTGCTTTTAGATTTGTTTTCATACAAGATTCTTCTAAACTTTGCTTAAAAAAGTGTTTCATTACATGGCTTAGGTAAAGCACCTCATGGCACCAGTTTAGAAAGTGCTGTCAGTAAAGTTTCCAGATAAAATCCCACCTTCCCCAATCCCCCTGCTGACCTCCCAGCTGTCAGTAAAACACATTTACCTAGTCAACAGAGCACAGCTCCTTTAAAAAAATAAAATAAATCAGAGACCCTGTCATGTGAAATGTGATTTCCTCTTGTTTCCGGACATACTTTGGGGACAAATGCAGGGCAGACAGCCACTGCTGTACCTAGTAGATTAGACTTCTTCTCTTCTTCCTGTTTCATTCCATCCAGGTGCATACTGGGAACGCTGCCATGTACATCCCTCACTGCACAACAGTACAGCGCAGCTGTGGAAGCCGCCTAAATTTGATTCCTCACGTTGTAGCCTAGCAACGGTGGGTATTAGCGCACACAAGCTGGATGGGTGCAGTTCTGGTGCCAGAGGCAGGATGGGTGCCTGGTTGCAGCTCAATGGCAGATGACATTGAGTGAAAGCTGGCATTCTGAGATTAGAGGATCAGATGCTCACAGTGCTCCACGCAGGAAGTAGTATGAAATGTAAAATCGATGCCAGGAGGGCTCGACAGGTTCTTTACACTCATACACTATAGTTAATAATGTTATACAGCACATAAAATCATATTACATCAACTCAGTTTAATTTGCTGTTTATATCTGGTATTTGCTGATGTAAAACCAACCAAAAGAGTGTTTCTGCTATCAGATGGTGGCTCTTCCTGCAGATAAGAGAGGTGGCCCGGGGTCTGAACAGATGTACTGGCATCTCTCCAGCAGGCCTGAATTCCTAATGTCACCTCTGCTATTGATTTACTTTGAACAAATAAGCTACTGTTCAGTCTTGTTGTATTAGGAACTCAGCACAGGGGGCGTCCTGCTAGATCAGTGGTTTAAAATGCATGGACCGTGTTAACACGACTTCCTGGTTTGAATTCAGCCCAGGACTTGTGTCACACATCTGTCTTGTGTCACTGCTACCTGCATAAATTCCAACAACACAGCCAAACAATACACCTTTGTGGATTTAAGACACAAGCCAGCAGCATTTCCACTGGTGTGAGGCTGAGGAGGCGTTGGCAGCCATACTAGCTTCTGTTTGCTAGAATAGCAGATGCTTCACGCCACATGCTTCAACCACTTTGATTTCATTTCTGTGCAGTTGCTGATCAGATCTGTCTCTGTTTGACGCAACCTGCCTCCCGTCTCCCTCCTAACTTTCATCTTTTGCAAGCTGGGCAGGCAGGCGGCCGCGGCTGTCTCGAGATGTCACCATGAGATGTCACGTGCGGGGTCCATCTGGTATACGTTGTGATGGGCCTGGATGAATGAATGGCCAGCACCCCACTGCTTCCTTTATGATTCTCAGCAATGGCGCTGTCCAACTTTGATTCCCCAGTTATTGCGGAATCAAATTCCCCACTGAGGCAATGCCCAGAGGAGAGGAAGAGAAAGAGACACAAAAAGAGTGTGAAATCTGTGGCAGTGCTGCAGAACACCGCTGCTCTCCTCCTTTATCTCTGTGTGTGTCTGTCAACATGTTTACACCACAGTCAGAGCTCCAGACCTGGTCAACTGGTAAAGATTAGTAACATCAGTCCAATATCTGGCATAAGACTCTTAATCTCAGGTGTTACATGCATGAATGTTGGCTTTCTGACTAAGGAGGAGGAACCCTGTTTAAAAAGAATAGCAGTCTGAAGGTCATGTAAGGAAGTAAGCGCCTACAACAGAGACACACCGCACTAGGTGGAGATCCCTCTGGGGATTTTTCTTCATCTTAGAAACTACTGATCATTTCCCTCTGAATTTAAAGGGCTCCTACTGGATCCCATCACAGGAGGATTAAAAAGGAAAAGGGCAACTGGGATCACTTGGAGAGCAGACCCCTTCCACTTGAGCCAACACTCAAGCAGGGATGAAGTGGAGGCGCGGAGACAGCCCAGAGGGAGAGAGCGCAGAGGGAAGGGAAAGACGGGGAGGTGGCATAGTTTCGATTCCCAATATGTGTCCGGGGAATCCGAAGTGAGGCCAGATGGCACAGGCCTGCCGGTCTTTGGGAATCACAGCATACGGCGGCGGGATGCGTGGCAGAAGGTAGCGGGAAGCAGTGCCGGGGTCAGCTCTTGATGTTGGACGCTCCCCGGAGCGGTTCTTTCCATCCCTTTGAACAAGAGAGCATCTCCACACAACCGCGCCGCTTCTCTGCTTAATGCGGCAGTTGACTTCAAACGCAGCGTTATCCCCTCCTGCCTAAAGCCTCCCGACTCCTAAACATATGCTATCAGACCTGAACACTGTGCCAATAACACCGAGCGCCATGCGGGGACATATGTGCTCTGCTTTGCTGCAACTTCCGTCACAAACAGGTTGGTTTGACTCACCTGTGAAATGCGGCAGCTACGTCACGAAGCAGCCGTGAG
>NW_018128189.1:162040-196009 GCF_001952655.1 Monopterus albus | reverse complement strand
GTAAAATGCGGCGGCTACGTCACGAAGCCACAGTGAGCGCCAGCAGAGCGGCTCTGCCGCGCAGCTGCGCCTGGTTATAGTGAGGCAAGGTATGATGGCAGCCGATTATATCAGTCAGCTCTTGGACAGATGTCCAATATAACCTGGTTAGCACTAATAGGCAGGTTTCTAAACAAGAGTGATTACTCACCGCTCTCAGACCAGTAAAAGAGACGGATGGTAATATGTGATGCTGAATGTGTGTGACAGGTGTTCGCACCCCTCACTCTCCCGTGGCAGCGCCCACTATGAGAGCATCTTCCAACACGCCTGCATCCACTGCAGTGATCTCACACATTTATACCACATACTCTTTGACTTTGGGAAAGAAGCGGTTCTGCATGTGCAGACTGATTATCCTCCTCTATTTCTGTCTAAGTAACAGTTTTTTGGAAGCAAGCATGGTGTTGTGCTTGTTGTTGCGTCTCCATATCCGTGTATGGACTAAGATCCCCTCGTTATTCTCATTAATGGTCCATCTGTCATGTTGGCAGAAGCCGCTGGTATAGACTTAGCTATGATTAACATTTAATCTATATGATTTTCTAATGAAAGCAGGGGTGCCACACTCACTAATGATTTTTTGTTTGCTTTTTACAAATGACTCAGGTGGTTGACAGAGATGTTTAAGGGTGTGTTGATCAGGGCGCTGCTGTTTTCTTCATGTTATTACTGTAGTCTTGTTCACTGTCCCTCCGCCACCAGTGACTTGTTCTTTGTTTCATTCCACAGTTTTACTTAAGTCACTGTAAAATGGAGTTAGTTTGTCTCCTGTGTGTGTGCAGATTCCCCTCTGGGGCTCCAAACTGTTTTGTAGGTTGTTCAGATGTGCACTGCCAGAGACTGGCAGAGTATTTTTTTTGTGCTGGTCACCCAGTGCATGCTGGGATGCCTTCCAACTGCCCTTTGACCCTGTACAGTAAAAGGAAAGTGAATAAAATGAATGATGCAGAATCATAGACTCACAATTTCCTCTTTGCAACAGTTTAAAAAGGTCAGATAATGAAAAATAGTCCAATCAAAGCATGTTTCTAAATAAAGCCTAAAATAAAATCAAGGCTTCACAGTCTGCAGAGCAAATAGCCTCTAACCACAGACTCCTGATAAGCCAACACTGAGGAAGAGCAACAGGATGCTGTTCGTACTGAATTAACAGCTACAGTCTGGAGAAAAATCAGCATAAGATTAGACAAACAGAGAACAGACTATATGGAGAATATGGATGTGGAGTAAGTTTCAGGTGCCACCACAGCGCAGGAACAACATCCTCTGTACAGTAACAGACAACCAAATCCATCGATAAGGTGACATCTTTTTAAAACTTTTGTATGATCTGACAAGTGGTTCAGAAAAAAAAACAAAGCAGCAGCTTCATAAATGATTTGATGGATAAATCGTGAAGGTATTTAACTGGGATCAAACATCTATAGTACCTTACAATTTATGTTTGACCAAGTAATGTTCAAAGGAAATAAAGGGGATGCTAACAAACCTCTAATTAATGATGTAAACAACAGTGTGCAAGTCAGCCTTAAACAGATATAATAGACTTAGATATAGATTTTCTTACTGACCCCTCTGGTTGCTGCTGTCTTTGCTTCCAACTCCTACTCTTAGCTAATTAAACTAACTGAAAAATAAAAAGCTGCTGCTCCTCTCGCTCTGCACCAACTTGTGCCGCAGTTTTCTGTGTGGATCTGCACCTTCCATAGAATCACTGAGACGTCTGCCGTACATGGTGACGTGAGCAGAGCTGTTGGCTTGGGTTCAAGCTTTGCAGAGCGCCTTTTGTCAGCGAGTGGCCCATTGTGGAGGTATAGGAGGATGGTGGGCCCCGCGAGCAGCATAATGAGATACAGTTAATATCAGTGACAGTCGAGGGCCATGAGGAGCAGCATTGACCTGGTGCCTTCGCTCTGATCCTCCCAGGGTGAGAGAGGCCATGAGACTTAACCCTTTCTACTGGCCTCCTATTAGAAACCGCTTGCACCGTGACTTTATTTCAAATGTGCAGGAGACATGACATGAAGTTCAGTAACTAACCAACCGGTCCGGCAAAGGTACTTGCTGTCGACTTGTTTGCTGGTTAAAGGGCTCACGATAACACTCAGATGTTGATTTAAATATAAAACATAGGAAGTGTTGAAAAAGTAAATTACAGAAACTCATTAAAAACAAAGCAGCAAAGGTCAGAAGTGACTTTACTTTTGTTCCTTAAGCCAGCAGCTCTCCAGCAGGGCCCTTCGGCTCTGCACACACCAGGTCACTCCTGAATGACAGCCTGCCACCCACATGAAGGGGAAGCTAGTAGCTGGCTAGCTAGCAGCTAACTAAGAGCTGTCAGGTGAATATTTTGCTACGAGGGGGTGCAGTTCTCCCTGTAGGTTTCCCCAGGCCCCTGTATCAAGCTAACTCCTCCTGGGCTCTGGTTAAAGTCCAGATTAGACAGCAAACAAGAAGTAAAGCTGGCATTGTAAGTAACTGTGGTGTAACTTCAGGTTGTACACTGATTATAAGAAATTCTGATCTGAACTCTGTCTTGTTGTTTGACCCCCCCCCTCTACACACAGACGCCTTTCTTTCTCATCTTACAGTTCAGACCAAACACAGCGGTGGCACAGTTTACCCAGTATCCACACTGGATGTGGCACAACATCTTGATTTATTTTAGTCCAAAACCTCATGAAATAAGTCACAGAAATCTGCACTGTTTACCCTCAGATAAGTTCAAAAACCCACCACGTCTGCTTTGAAGAGTACACAGCAGTTATGTGTGGTATTTGTGGACAAACACTATTGTTCATGGAATTTAGGGTCGAAAACGAGGTCCTTACTCATGATTTATGTATTGGCTGGGGATGGGGGTGGATAAAATGGGCAAATTTCATCTGGCTGCAGAAAGCTCCAGCCCAGCGGGCCTAGACGAGGCTTAAACATAAGCAGGACGGGTGCCAGGTCCTCTCCTCGGCCATTGTGCTTTAATTAACCTACATAGGAGCCGACTGCTTAAATGTGCAGTGATAGATAAGGCCCTTGGACGACTGATTTATTTACTGCACATGCTAGTGATTTCCATAACATTACTAACTCAATTACTAGCCATATGAGGCACAAAAGTCATTACCAGCCTCAGTGTACGCATGGCCATAAATGTGCCAAGCTACCAAAAACAAAGCTTTGTGAAACTGGAATTTGGAAGGAAAATCTCTCTGCATCAAGATCAGCCAAGGTCAGGGATGCTTCGGTGAAGGGCAGTGAGGAACAGTTACACAAAATGATCAAGAGCTGGTGGATCCACGACTCTCTGAGACACCGTTTTACAAAAGCGCACTGAGTCTGGCTTTGTCAAGTGAAAGCCTGGCATGAGCCCAGTGAGGCTGTGATTGCAGCAGAATGTCTCCATCAGAGAGCACTAGAAGGTAACGGTGGGATTAAAATGGGCACTGCTGGCACATGCAGGCGGGCAGGGTGTTTCTTTTTTTTTCCTCTGCTAGGCCATTGTTCCATATGTGCTCCACCTGCGCCTCTCGGAGCCTCGCGCCAAACACACGGCCGGCAAGCTCCGCCGTCCTCGCTGATTGGAAGTTGCCATGGTGACGCTGGAAGCTGGTGCTGAAAATGAGGGGGTGCGCTGTAAATCTCAACATGGTATTTTTTTAATTTAGGAAATTGGCAAAGGAAGTGCAGTAAATGAGTCGCTGTTAATAATAATTCACATATAGAACAAAACACAATTAGGCTGTTCTTGGCTACAGGCAAAGAGCAGGCAGCCCCTCTAAAGCGTGGTCTCATCTCATCAAAGGCACTTCAGCTCTCCCAGCAGTCCTGAGCGAGGAGATAGTGTGCCATGATCTGATAATGATGTTTTTGGAAATAATATCACTGAAGATTATCACTGGACACAGAGGCGGGGGCATCAGTCACGTGACGACCGATTCTTCATCGGCTCATGCAAATAAATGTATGCTTAAAACTGGAAATGCAGCATTTCCCTGAGGGATGCTTTGCTGTTTTGTTTCCTAAGGTATTTTTTTCATACAGTGTCTGGAGCGCAGAAGAGACGCGAGCAGCAAAGCTCACCAAGAGCTTTTAATAACACGATGGCCGCCATCCAGCTTCAGACGAGGGCTGGGATTGGCTGATCCTTCACACCCTGGCACCTGGAGCAGGCAGGAGTACATGTGTGTGGGGGGTGAGAGGCTGTTGTTGGTGGCTGCACCGTTGGATGTGTGACATGATGAGAATCAAAGGCCCTCACCTGCAACCAAGTGCGAAGAAAAATCATTAAAATGGTTTCAGGCCAAAAGCCTTTGCATAAAATTCAGAAACTTTTGGTTTAAAAACATTTTCTCCCAGTGTTAAATTCAGAGTTCATTCTAAAAAATCCTTGTCTTGGGTTTTAGGATTTGCAGCAGGTGTGTGAGGGAATATGAGAGGACAAAGCTCTTCCTGTCTGTAGGGCTGCAGTTTATATGAGAGACACAAATCCACAGTGACGCTTGCCATGGTCACCCACGTATTTGCGTATGATTAGCACCCCCTGCTGAAAACGGCTGTGCAAATACGATATGTACATTTGCATATTTGCTGTCATTCATTTGACCATTAATCTATAGTCCAAACTACAGCAGCCTTGTGCTTGATTGTTCAGCTGTGGTTGTTTGATCGTCCAGTGAGCTCATGTGTGTAGAAGGGAGCTTTGGAACAGGATCCCAGCACTGACGAAGACGGATTCATGAATTTTTGTCGCTTTCTAACATAAAATTCTCCGTCACAGGAAGCAGAAATGTTGTGGTCTCCGGATTTATTTCTTAAGTTGGAGCTGTGTGTGGGGCTCCTGCGCTGGCTTATCCAGTGCGGATGTGACCTTTCCGAGTCATTGAAAATGCAGAGTAGCAACAGACAAACTCACCTGCAGAGGAATTAGCCGCTGCTCCTTTCGTCTCCTGCAAACCCAACAGCTTGAACACGCCTGGGCGCTGGCGCACAAAGGCGCTCCACAGAGGAGGCCTATTAATCTTCCCAAAGCCTCAAAAAGCAGAGGAGCCAGTGTGGGTCCCTGAGTCTGGTGCCTGGGGCCCACAGACAGGGGTCCTTGGCAGACTCTCCGGGGTCACCCTTGGCCCCCGATCAAATAGGCGAGGGCGGGACAAGGGCACAGGACAGTGTACCTGTGCCCTTTAGCAGATGCCAGACTGAGGCGTGCTGCGGGGAGAGGTGAGGGGATCAGTGCTGCTGCTGCCGGCCCTCACCGGCGTCAGGCAGGATGTAGCTGCTGGTTCTCCATCATTAAAGAGGACGTAGGTGGAAAGTAATCTGGAAACACTGCAGCTTTACTCTCTGCTGTTCGAGCCCCGACATGGAAGTGGAGTGAGTAAACAACACCTGTGGCACCACTTTCACCTTCACTGTGATCTAATGATCGCATCAAGATGAATCAGTTTGATGTCCTGATGCATGACAGCACAACACACACACACTGCTCTGAGTAAACACACAAGGACCACTGTCACTGCATTTCCACAGAAAAACGTGCACATACACATTGTGATGAAGCAAATGACCTGCTGGGTCTTTTGACTAACAGTTCAGTTGCTTATCTCCATCTAAAGGGTCAGGGTATATTTCTTTGTGCAGATCAGATACACACTGGTGTCAACAAATCCCACAACAAGACCAAAACCAACAATGAAGTGATGCTGCAGGTTGACGATACAGCAGTTGTTTTCTGGTACCTATTAAACCCTGAGCTCAAACTTTGCACTGGGTGATGTGATCCTTCATTACAACGACCAAGTCGATCCCACACACTCGGCCTGTAACTACACAATCCCCAACGTTTTTCTAAAAACGACAGTAGAGCTGTTGTAGGAAACGTCTCAACCTAAAACTTTATACTTGTTAGTGTCCATTTTATTTGTAAAGCACATTTAAAAACATCTGTTGACAAATACAGTACAACAATGGACAACTCAACACGTTGATTTAAAAAGACCCATACTCTCAAACTGCTCTAAAAGCCAAGGGATAAAAATAGACCGAGTGTAAAAACCGACAGCAAAGATGCCGCCCTGATGTGAAGTGGCGACTCGTTCATAGTGTAGGGGCCCTATGTGCCAAGGCCCCACCTCCTCTAGTTTGTAACTTTGGTACAGCCAAAAGCGACCGAGCAGCAGATCCAAGAGGCCAAATAAAACGGAGCATACACTCCCTCAAACCAGGTGGCGGCTGCATTTGGAACCTCTTGTAATCGGGAGGTAGAGGACTGGTTCACGCCAACATAAAGAGCAGTAATCAAGGTGATTAGAAATAGAAGCATTGAAGGCCTTTTTAAGATTGTTCCTGGATGTGAAGGGTTTAACTTTGAACAGTGATCTTAGCAGAAAAGAACTCGAACAGCAGAACTGATTTGTTTATCTCATTCCAAATGGGAAGGTTTATGCAGGGAAGATAAATAGTATAGAGAAACGTACTCACATGTTGTGTTTTGGTTTTGTCATGGGATTTGTTGACAATAAGAAAAATATAAAGTAACACACCTTATCTGTTAAACTTCACCAGCAAAACGTACAAGTTTCATGGCCTTTCTGCATGAACAGGGACACCGTGTAGCAGCAGTCAGCGACAACGACCTTTCAGCTGCTTACGTAGGTGCATGGCAACACGCTGTACAGACAATTCACAACACAAGGGTCCAAACGCTGTTTAGTTTATTCTCCTGCAGTCAGTGTATTCCATATATGCAGCATGGCGGAAGAGGTTTCTTATAGAATTCATCACACAAGCCCAGTAGGCTGCAGGCTGTATAAGCAGTGGTCTATGAGGTGTCTCACTTTTCAGTGACCTTTGACCTTTGTGGAGAAGGTTAAGGGCAACCAGAATTTCACCTTGGAGATCATTTTAAGTATCTACGTCCATGAGCCACTACAAAGTGCTGCGCTCTGTGAGAGAAACCTGCAGACACTCTGCATAAATCAGAATTAAAAGAACCTATAACTCTCCTACGACTGTTAAAGCCTCAGCATTCATCAGCCTTCAGGGTCTGTAGCCTCTTAAACAAACAGCGCTGGCTCTGGCTTTTCTGCGTGTGAGGCAGAATAGACACGTCCTGCTGTGGCTACTGCTCTTTTCACCCCGACCGCCGAACAGAGCTCCGCTGTGCCTCGGTGGACACTGACGTTCCCCCGACGTTTGTGCACTGAATTCCATTTCCTCTTTTTTGCTGTGAGGCACCTTTTTGTTCCCCGTTTGAAGAATCCTCTGCAAACAGAGGCTGGCTCTCAGAGGAAACGGGGGAAGCAAATAGCCCGAGAAGGGGAAAAGGCTATAAAAATAATGGCATGCGGTGATTAAGGAAATGCATTAGATACAGTCTCGAGAAACGCTGGCTACTCCTGGCACGGCTGTTAATAGAAGTGTTTATATGCAGTAAGGGCAAACAGGAATTCGGCTCAGTCTTAAAGTGGATTAAAATGATTTGAATCTGCAACAACTCTTGATGAACCCTGAATAATTTTTAAGTGATTAAAAATCCAGCCTATTAGTTAAATCTCAAAAGCTATTATTCACTGAACAGTAGTGTCTCTTATTGCTAATTAATTAATTGGTGCTTGCATGACTAACAGCTACTGCTCAGGCACAAGTGCACCAGACTGGACACTTCCTGTTCCTGCTCTTGTACTGTTTGGCCACTCCGTGTCTCTGCAGCCAATCGAAGGTGCCCACAGCGACGAGGGTGGGTCAGCTCAGAGCGGCTTGTTCTCATGGCACTCAGGTTCATCTATACTGTAAGCGGGGTGTGGATTAGGGGATGAAAGAATGCCACTGACTGTGAAATTGCCTGATTTTTATCGGGGATGTTGGGGAGCAGCTGTGCACAGTCCTCTGCCCTAATCCTGAGGCCAGCGAGCAGACCGAGTGAGGAGGGGAGTGCGTATGTTCCTCTGAGTGTTGCCTGCACGCCAAGGCCTACAGTAGAGAACAGAGTTTATGTCTGCCCCTTCAGTAGACTAGTTATCCCCTGATAAATCATCGCAGTGTTTGCTCCTGCAGCAGTGTGGCTGTGCTGCAGGAGCTGGTGCAGGTCATCACCAGATACAGTACGAGCTGTGTCATAACAGTATCAGTGATGCAATGACTGTATAACCATGAGTCTCCACTAACAGAGGAAACCTGCTTGGGAAGAAGAATTATCAGCTTGTGCTGTAGTAAAAATAAATAAAACTGTCTTACAGCCACTGCTGAAGGCCAGTTTAAAGCTGCTCTAATCCTGTTTGTATTAACAGTGGGTCAAATGTCTGTGTAGGGTCATTTATAATGACGTAGGTGCAGATAATTATCACCCAGCTCTACGGGTCCCTTCCATAGGCTGACAAATGACAAAGGACAAACCCACTGTGACGTCATCCACTAAGAGCGGTGTTGAAGCTCAGACCTGGTGACATCTTTAATTAAATGCATAAATTTTAGTCTCAGTATAATTTAAACAGGCACATTATATAAACATTCACCGCTGTCCAGTTGTCATGGAAGAGGAAATAAGATATTGAGATGAAAGTCGTTTTTTGTACCAGTATAACCAATAAATATATTTATTTGTGTTGTAAATTTGGGCAGCCTATGGGGATTGACTTCCCTTTAGAGCCTCAAGTGGCCGATCGAGGAACTGCAGGTTGTAATACTTGGCACTTCATTTCTCAGCCTCGGAAGCTGCTGTTTGAGCTCATGGGAGCAGTTTAGCATCTTTAATCTCAGTGCTGTGGTTGTATGATCCAGAGGTTTGTTGTTTTAGTTCATTCTCTCTCCTTTAATCATCAAATGCTTTCAGCAACAACTCATTGCATCAGATGGGAGGCAAACAAAGTGTGGAGCGTTGAGCAGTGAAAGAGTCAGAGATTTCTTTCAGGAGTTGGTAGAAACTGCTAAGAAAGGAGCAAACATCAGACTTCAGTTTGTCCTGTGAACAGAAACATGAATGCTGTTGTTGCTCTGTGATTTCTGGGTGTTACCAACACATTCACCACTTCAGCGTTAGAAGGTGGTACATCACAGCTTGTTCTGCTCCAAACAACGTTGTAATTCAGCAACAAGGTCAAAAACATTGTTCAAAGTGCAACATTTAAAACTGTATCTAGGAATATGTTTAAAATAAACTTTAAACATTGCACACAGTCATTTGACGTGTTAGTAATGTAAAAATCTGGGTGAGGGAATCTTTAAGTCTGCTACAAAAAAACAGTATCAGTTCCTTTGTGTCTTAGGTTTCATCAAATATAAAATGCACTAATTTCCAAAGTTTATCTTACCTGAACAGATGTGCTGAGAAACTTTTAATTTCACTATTGAATCTAGACATAACAATGAATTTACAGGAGACAGACCATGAGAGTCTGGATGACATTTCTCTGATGAACAGTGAGTCTGTGCTCCTTTGTTTCTGATGTGCTGCTTGCGCACATGCCAGTGAAGCTCGTCTCTCTGCGACTGGGGAATCAGTCCTCGTGCCCGTGCTCGGATGTTTGCACACAGTGAATCGAGGCCTATCTCGGTGGCCACGCCTGACGCACAGGCTGAAATATAGTCAGCAGGTGACAGGCAAACATATGCCTCAAATGCCATGGGGTCCTGAAGCCAGATCATCTCCAAAGGCTAACTGGCAGGTCTGGGCAGGGACGGCATTAGGACATATTATTCACAAAGAGCATGGTTGAACAGAAAAATGTGCCCGGCGTGTACCCAGCTGCTTTGTTGGCACGTAGCGCGGCCTCTGCCTGCGTTTCAAGACTGAGCTCGGATTTAGCCCCGCATTCACTGAATTCCCCATGCAGCTCCCACTCATTCATTCAGGCCCAGGCTGGGCTGTACCAACAAACCCGTATCTGTGTGTGTGAGGCAGAGCGTGTGCGTTTGTGTGGTTTCCTGAATAGTTTCGTAAATCACAGCAAATTCAGAGTTTTGACAAGTCTATACAGGAAATGTTTATTAATGAGAAACCCAACAGACGTGGTTTAAAACGGCCTCTTCAGACTTTATTGAGTTGTTGTAAAGCTGTTTTTCACACCCAGATGCCCGCAGCCAAACAGGATGAGTCTCCCAGGAGCGTAAAGCCTGGTTGGACTGGCGCAGCGCTGCTCTGCGGAGCTTGGACCGTTTTGGGTGCTTCATCCATTCATGTCGATGCGTCTTGGCGGATGCAAACTGTGATTAAACCCATTTCCTGTGTGTGACAAGGTACTGATGTTCATGGACACACACTGTCGTTCCATAGCTTGAGGTCAGCAGGTGCTTGTGTGGCGCTCTGGAGGTGTGGTGGATTTATTTAGACATGCAGCGCCCTCTAGAGGCTCAGGGTTGTGTAGCTCAAGAAGACTTTCCTGAGTATTTATTCTTCTGAGCCTTTTTAAGAGGTGATTTACTTTGACCCAGTGAAGGTTTCATGAACAGTACAAGTGTTAAAGATAAGGGAACAGGACACGTGTATCATGAGAAGTTTTTTTAATTTAGAATTAGAGTATTTAATGACAAGGAAAACAAAGTACACTTGGCAAAATTGAGATGGAACTGATGCTGAAAATGGGCGTTTTGTGCTCTATAGTAGAGGAATGTTTCATCTCTATTTACAAAGCAAATCTAATAACAATTAAAAGCAAATACTGGTGTATTTACACAGATGAGACACTGGCAGAGCTGAAGCTTTGTGGAGTGACGGAGCGTGTAGATCTGGAAAAGGTGACACAGCTGATGAGCTCGAGTAAATCTGGATTCACCGGTTGTTTTCATTCTTCCCTTCACTGTTTGTCAGCTTTCCACAAGAAATGTGACTGTAAAACAGTTCAGACGGACACCTGTCACTGGTTTCACTGGTTGCCACTTCCCAGTAAAGTACAGTATCTTGTAAACTCAGTTAAGACCTTCATCTGCTCTTCTGCCAAGCTCTCCTTCAGCAGGTGAAGTAAACTTACATGCTGTTCTCTAAGTGGCTTGCTGTAAAAGTCAGACTCTGCCGCTCGGCTGCCTCTTCGGCTGTCATTCCCTGAAACGCCTGAGGAGAATTGATCCACAGAGGAACAGAGATGTTCAGGAAAAGGAAATAACAGACTCCCATTTAGTGCAAGTGAGACTGACTAGATCAAAACACGGCACTGGGGATGTGATTAAACACCCTGAGGATTAATTCCCCACCAGTGCCACAGTGACTGGATAAACTACAAAGGTGTGCAAACTGGTTTAGTCTGAGAGAAGCTTGTAAAGACTCACTTGGCGTGTGACGAGCGGCGCTGATTTTATCTGAGGGGGAGAGAAGCATCTCTAAGCCACTTACACTTTAACACAGTCACCTTAAGGTGCCTCCTTGATTCAGTTGAACTTCTACTGCTCTGTGTGGTGTTTATTTTTATGTCAAGTTCCCCGAAACCTGCAGTGACAATACAGTTTAGCCCTCATACCCAGGATGGAGGAGTATTTACCATAGACACCGTCGCCGTCGCCTCCGTTGTTGATGAGGCTGGCTGGCGGCTGACTCAGCATCTCCTGTGAGGCCAAAGAGCAGTGCTTTAATATCAGTCTGAAAGTGTCTGTTTATTTACATATCATGGGGTTTTGTGTTTGCACCGGGTGAGGACAGGATCAGGTGCTGTCACAGAGGTCCAGTGGAAAGCTGACCATCTGCAGATAATGTTGAAATGTGCAACAACCGGAGCGGAATAAATGAGCAAAGGTGGGTCCACTGATGTCATCAGCCTCCTTGTCATTGCTTTGTGACACATACTGCAGTGTGTTGTGTGTCACTTACATCCATTACATATTTCCATTTATTTTGCTTCTTGACACGTTTTGACAGCTGTACAGTTACTATTTGAAAACCATTTGACATTTAATTGTTAAAGATGAAGCCGTGTGTGTGTGTGTGTGTGTGTGTGTGTGTGTGTGTGTGTGTGTGTGTGTGTGTGTGTGTGTGTGTGTGTGTGGAACATACTGACATTTCTCTACTTATGTTTGATATTCTAAGTATATGTTGTGATAGTATTTAATACGTTTACTGAACATGTTGAATGCACTTGTAAGTTAGTATTTTAAAAAGAAACAGGTGGAACAATGCCATTAACAATGGCTCTGTATCATCTGTGAAAAAGGCTGGCGGCCCAGTTTAAATTAACGTTCATATGGAAACTGTAGCCAGCTGTCGTATTTGTCTGTTGTGCCGGTCCCTCCCTGCTCAGCGGGTGTCCCTGGCTCGTCCCGCCGCTCCAGAGTCACCTGATAATCAACAGCCAGCACACCTGTCCCCCACTCCCCTAATTAGCCCATAGACCCAGGTTCAGTTAGAGCTCGTTTTAGAACTAGATTCTCTTTGTCAGCTGCTGTAAAAGAAGCAGAAGAATAACCAGACTTCACTTTATCTTATTATCTGCAAGACGTTCATCCTGATGCCTTTCAGTTACTAAAAGCAGTAAAATCAACACTGAAGTCACTGACAACAGACACACAGGTTGACCAATCATTGGTCTTTTGTGGGTGTTAAACAGGAGCTTGAGGACACAGCCCCTGCATTTTGTTGTACTGTGAAAAAAGGTGAGACAAACCGTGAAAAGTGGCTGTTCACTATTTCTCCTCTGCTACTAATCCTTACATACTGTACAGGGACTGTTTTGCAGGTTGCACGAGCATCAGACGAGCTCATTGTTTCCTTAGGGCTTCATCCTACGTGTTCAGGTCCAGTGTGAATGTGGTCAGAGTGTGTGATAGTCCTACCTGCTGGAGGACGTCCCTGCCCCTCTGACGTCCCTGCCCGTTGCTGAAACGCTCCAGGGCCTCGTCCACAGAGAGCGAACCTGCCTCAGTGAGCTGCTGAAGCGTGTGCAACTGGTTTGGCCCAACGGTGTCATAGGTGGAAGAGATGCTGTCTTTTCGCCCATCGGCTGCAAAAAAAACAACATCAGAAAATCTGACAGTTTTAGTGCTAGACAGCAGAAAAACTCCCCACACAGGTGGCAAACAAGTTAAACTAGTTTGCATGTATAATATCACAAATGAAACAAGCGATTCTGTTTGGAATCGGACAGAAATGGGAAGAGACAGGGGCGAGATGGCGCTCACAGAGGCGGTAATGTGTTTCTCTTCCCCAGCACATCAGTAATGCCAGTGAGTCACGCGGCTGGAAAGTCATTTTCTGGGTGACTGTGATGATCTATGGACCTGTCATTCAGTGCCACTAACAGTAGAGTAAATCAGATGAATTGCTTTGTATCTCTGTACACAGATGTAGCAGCACTTTCTCTCCATCACCCTATTTTTTACTTTTATTTTCTTGGCACTCAACTGTATTTAAATGTACTGCTCACTTTTTTTTACTCTTTGTGTGTCCATCACTTTGCTGTTCTGCTTATGTCTCTGTGAGGATCGTGTCATTTAATTTGTTCGACAAAACACCACAAATGATCAAAGTGTGTCATCATTAATCGATCCCATCCAGCAGGTCATTTCAACAGAACGGGAGCAGTCAGTGAAAGTCAGTGGCACAGTAAAAGTCCTGCTGGCAGGAGTAAAAGATGTACAGCCTGCAGAGCTCAACATGATGGCTTGGTGCAGTTCAAGCAGGAATCGGTGGCAGTTATGGACAAGCCAGGCTCCCAGAGGTGTGTCTGGGTGCAACTACAGTCCACTTAAAACTGAAGTCAGAAGAAACGGGCATAGAGGACATACAGTAAGTCCCAGTGGCGTCTTAGCTTCATGTTATCCCATTAACTTCTCTTCTGTGTCTAATAGAGTCTGAGAAAATGTCTCTTATGTCTCTAATGAGTGTTCTTTGTCCATTTAGAGACTAAATATCAGCCTGTGTCGGCCCCGCTGCTCTCATGTCCACCTTCCTTCTTGTAATCTGTCTCCTGTGATGTTAACTGAGCAGCATTTTTCATGTTTTCTCCAATTTACCTGACACTCACCTTCTTTTGTGGCAAGTGAATACACATCGTCTCCCTGTGGTGTCTTCTTCTTCTGGAACACTGCAAATACAGGGGAGTTCCCAGTTGTTATTGTTATATATGAAGACTACAATACAGACAATTTAATTATTTATTATAACTGTTTGGACCATTTTGTACTAGCCTGCTGTGATGCCACTGATTTCTGGAGGTGGATTGTGCTCCTGCACTTTAACTGATTCTCCACAAGATGGCGCCATTCGCTAAATATGAATGCATTAACCTGTAGTTGGGCTGTGCCTGGTTAAGTGTAGTTGGTGGATAAACACACCACTGCTACAGAATATAGAAATGTAATAATAATATATGAATATTTGTAAAGTTGCAGATTTGCTGATCCGGAGCTCGAAGACTCACACCGTGTGTTCTGGGCTGAATCAGATGCTTTTGGTTTGATAGTGAGCACATGGAATGAAAGGCCACACTGTTTGGCTGTCAGAGGCAGTGGAGCTGTGGCTGTGTGACCGATGCTGGATTAAAATTCACCATCCACACCCAGTAAGATAATCCCACCTCTGACTGCTTCCTCCATGACAGTGTCTGTCTTTTCCACTTCATGTCCAGACACAGTCTTTCTTTTCTGCCTTGCTCGTGATCCGAGCCTGGCTTCACGGCTTAATTCAGAATGGAAGTGCGAGTGGTGTGCAGCTCCACACATGGCTGGAGCTGGAGCTTTTGCTCTTCCTTGCCTCAGTGCGTGTGCGTCGCTTTCCGTGAAGTTTACATCTAGTAATTCCTCCCTGTGGGATTAAATTTCATTCATATTTTCAGTGTTTTCACTCAGTGCCACTAACATCAGAAGACTTCTCATTATTTCCACTTGTACAGTGACTGGCTTCTTGCCTAATCCTTCACCATGCTCTCACATGGTTCGCTGCGTCAGTGGGACTGAGCAGCAAAATGCGATCCTCGTGTGGCTTAAAGCTCCACTGTCTCAATAGATGGAAACCTCAAAATCCCTCTCCTTTCTCTTGTGCGCTCTGGGGACTAGGACGATGGAAAACATGTGTAATGACTTATTCTGGCTGACTTGGCCTTGGTTTGGCTAAGATTGGTTGCAGATGGCAGCCCGGTAGCTCTCTCTCTGTTAGTGAGGGGATGGTTGGGATGCACAGAGTTCAGTGGTGCACTCAGTCTCTGTTTTGTTTTGTAAGCACCACTGGGAATCCGGTGGGCTCACTGGACATATTTTTGTTTTTTAAATGCATAAGTGGTGGTGGGGAATAGGTGTAATAATGTCTGAAGGATGCATGTGAGCATGTTTGCATTAGCTCAGTGAAAACGTGAAGCCTCAGCCAGTAGGTGATTTACAGGCCTTAATAATACCAGTCACTTTTGGTTGTTTGGTCTTCATGAAATATTCACACTGCTGAAATTGAACAGTTAGGGTCTGCGGCTCCTGATGCAGGCAAATGGACCTTTCTCTTTCCTGGCTTTTGTTTGTTTTGCAGCAGGGAGCGACCGTGGTCTTGTGGTTTGTGGAATCAAAACAAACTGCACTGCAAAAAGCCTCTCAGCTCTATTGAGCAGCACTCCACTGACAACAGCGATGCACATTCCAGGCACTTCCTCCCTCCCACATGTGCCCCCCCCCAGACACACACGCACACCCACACACACACACACACACACTGTGCATAAGTCGGTGTTCTTTCTACTGCAGTTCTATCATGTCTGTGATTTAGATGAAAACGGTGGAACAGCAGAAGAGCAAGTTACCTTGAGCGATGTAAGGGGTTTTGGCCTCCTTCACCTGGCTGCTCTCAGGCCGGGGGGTGGGTGCTGGTGGGCGATTGGCAATAACCACAGCCTTTGTTGAGTTCAGGATGGTATCACGTTCATCGTTCACCCCCAGTACTGTGTAGAGATCCTCCTCCCCTCCCCCCTCTCCTTGTTGCTCTTTCTGTACGTCTGCGGTGGAAGGACTCCCTAATGCACAAAGTGTTTACTTCATGATTGCTTAAATGTCATGATCACGTTCTGCATGTTGTTTGTGCTACTGTCGTTTCGCAGCTTATCGGAAGCAGCTGTACATGGTGTACCCATCAGCACGAGGATTATATTCAGTGGTCGGAAAAGAACAGCAACCCAGCATAATGATATGCTGGGGGAGGAAAAAACACAAGTCCATTACTGGCTTTCCTTTGTCCTCCCACTTCCCAGCAGCCCCTCACTCACCTGCTGTGCACATCATTTCATATACTCCGGCTTCACCGCTGTCCTTGGAGCTGAGCATTTTCTGCAACAACACAGCATAAACAGACACAGCTCAGTAGGGGTGAGTTAGAATGTAAGGAGTGCTGTGTTGAGGATGAGCATTTTCTACTGTAGTTTGGGTAGAACAGCTCCTCCAACAGCTCACTGCATCCTTTCTGTTGACTCATTTTCTCACCTGGATCCTCTTTCCAAAGCATAAAACTGAAACCCAGAAGCCGAACCTGCTGTCCACCGACCAGTCTTCCAGATCTGTTACTGGCTGATATCTGCCAGCTTTAATATTCGGTGTTTTCATGTCAGATGTGACAAACTCCAACTCATTAACTGAGGCTTTTCGTCTGCTTGGACTTGTCTTGCTGAAAAGCAATTTTGAGCTTCTAACAGGAATTTAGAGAGGTGTGCTGTAACCCTGCCTGCTGCCTGGAAGAACGCAGTCTTCCCTCTGACTGCGAAGCTGCTGCCGAGTCGGCCTCTGTGCTAATAACATGCTGAGGGACAGATGGGGTAATTATGAAATCAGACAATCGTCCCCTTTCAGTCCAAACATATCATTTACTGAGCAATTGGAGACCCTTGGTTTGATATTTACACTGCATCCACAGATTGAGATGTGGATCTTCATATTGCACTGGTTGTGTTACTGGTGGACCTCTGACAAGCTGCACCATTAACTAAAAGTTAGAAGTGGTTATTTGATAGTTGTTACCATGTATGGACACAGCTGCTCAGCCGTGTTGTGGATCACAGTAACAAAACACTCTGTCTTAATACATGTGATCATTCTTTGGGATTACATTTAATTCTATTGTCAATTTAAATCTATTCAGTTCAGTAACAAAAAACCCCCAGTCAATAATAATAAATTTGTGCAGAGAATGAGATCCAGCTCACTTTGATCAAGAACTCCTCAGCACAACCTGCCACGCACCGTGTGCAGTTTCCAAGCAACACAGCCACTCACGACTCAATTACAGTATTATCCTGCTCCTGCTGCAAATTATTTAGTGGCAGCCGTGAATGCATTACTTAACAGCACAGAGATGAGGCCCAACAGGTAAACGGGCCAGGTTAATTACCCCCGCAGCTTGAATGTTGAATTACAATAGCTGGATGCTGTGCTTCGGCACAGCGTGGTGTCCTGAGAGGTAATTCCTGAATAAGGGACGGGTATTTTATTTACTAACCGCAAATGCTAAATCATCTTACAGATGTCTGAAGCTGCAGGAGCCCCAGGCGTTCCAGATAAATTGAGTTTCACCACTGTGATCCAAGCAGCAGTGCCTCAGACAAGGGAGAGCACAGCTCAAGTGAATTTAGTCTGGTATGAGGAACGCAGATCTGCTTCAGCAGCTGAAATGATCGATCCACAGGCTGGCTGGTCTTGGCTCTCGCTGCCAGCATGCTCACTGTCTTTTGACATAGTGGTGTCAGAGTAGGAGCGCTTGATGCACGGCCAACTGCAGAGAGTAACGGAACTCATCACGTAAGTGCAATATAGGCAAAATCTGCCCAGCTGGTTTTTCTAGGCATGGACAAAATAAAAAGTGGTCAGCTCAGCAGGCAAATAAAGATTTCACACTTCAAACTATATTTACTCAGTTAAGTGTTAGAGTTCTTTAACACTAAACATACATTAAAGTAGGTTATTACCAGCGCTGGGATGTTACCTCAAGAATGTAATGGATTACAGGTTTAGTTACCCTGTTTAAAAGGTCATTTTAATTCAAAGCAATCTAACTTGTGGATGACTTGTTTGAACCTCAGCCGTGACGTCCAGTACTCACCAACATTTTGATGAGTAAATTAACTTTAAACTGTAAATTAGCCTAATTATTTGTACATGTGTTTTGTAATTTAATGACATATAATTATTGGTTGTTATTATAAGACAAAGCCACGCTAGCAGCCATGCTAGTTTAAACACAATTTAATTGTTCCTTCACTCCTCTGTTCTCATTTTACCTGAATCTTAACCAACGGCCCAAAGCTGCTTTTCCTGTTCTGAGGATCAAGGAATGAGGAGGCTGCTGGAGGAGCCATGAGCAAGCATACATAAGACTACCCTTGGGGGAAGTCCTTTATGGACAGACACAGCCCTTTATTTGAAATCAACTGGTGTGGTCGCACTTCAAATGAAGAACTGAAGGAAAAGACGTCCCATGTCTCTACAAACGTTTCCTTGTATCTTATGTGGGTTGGACTAAGGCACAAGGGAGGGGAACATGGATGCAGTTAAGAGATTTGGGATTCACCCATTGTATATCTCTGGATAAGCAAAAACAGACTTGAGAAGTTAGTGGATTTCATCTTCTGGGGACCATGACTGTCAGGACCAGTATCCATCCAGTAGCTGGACAGTTTGTTTCTCAGCACCAGGATGACTGTACCAGTCAAATGATAAACAAATCTCTGGAGTCTGTTGATAATGAATGCACAGTTACTGACCAAACAAAAAAAGGTCAGAGGAAGCAACAAATTCAGGACTAGAGCAAAGGACGTCATCTAATTTGGCTCTTCTGACAATGGATACGAGTCTGTGGTACACAAACACAGCATGCAACACATAAACAGCTCTTTGTAGTCTGTGGAAGGCCTTAGAGTTGCCAGCTCATTTGTGTTTTATAATGTTCTGCTATACATCTGAGAGCATGTCCTGAAATCTTGGTAGGAGCAGAGTCCATCTACAGAAACTACCAAGCGACACCTCGGCCAAATTTGTGACCCAGTATTGGAAATATTAAATAAGGGCAGTGTGTGTTTGTTAGTAATTACTATGAGCAAACATAACACTGCCATCTGAGGACATAAACATCACAAATAACAGTGGAGCATTTTCTATTTTTGTAATCTAGTTATGTTCTCCCTGAATAATTCAGTTTCCCCTCTGGAGCAGTTCACAGCTAATTAACAAAGAAGTGTGGTGCCAGGGCAGACGAGTGGATCTGACGTAGGCCCTGTGAGCGATTCAGCCTGCGTGTGAGGCAGGGGACCGATCCATCTAGGATTTATTGACCAAGTGCTGCTACCCGGATGCCCAAATCACTGATGCATCATGGGCTGATTAATTGGAGGTGCGGGGAATGCTGCAGATGAATTAATGAAACTGCCCGGCCAAAGAAAATACTAATACTAAAGGAGCAAAGACCAAAGCACACCAACTAACCAAGCTGATGTGCTTTGTAATTTCAGCAGCAGCTGTTTGCTTGGTAGAAGAGGCTCCTCGATGGCACAGACCTGGCTCACCATCAGGGTCAGACTACAAGGTCTCTTTTTCTATGAAACAGAAACACACCCACGGTTTCTTACCACATGTAGTATTTGCAGGACACAACAGAGGTGATGGTGTTTTGAACAAGCTGTCTTGGCTATGTCACCGAAGCATCATGTTTTTTAATGATAATGTTCTCACTGCCTAATGAAATTAGCATTGAAAAGAACATGAGTCTAGTGTCCTCCAGGTTGATCAGATAAAGGGATGTGCATGCGTGACGGGGATCTATTAAATCTGGTTTGGTGCTCATTAGCGAGTGTGCGCTTGTGTCACTGTATCTGCACAACAAAATGGCAGATTGAGCAGAAAGAGGCTGTCTCTATTAACATGAGAAAATGGCAGCAAGAAGTGGCAACATTAATTGTCTGACTATATGCAGACAACCTGCGCTGTGAGCCGTTGTGCATGCATGAACAAATACAGGCTTTCTGGTCTCTGCGGGGTTATTCCATTAGGAGCCTCGCAGGCCGAGCATGTTCAGGATGAGACAGTGTGGGGGTTACTACCCATCCACTGTTCTCTAGCATGCTGCAAGAATGAATTCCAGCTGGAGGAAATGCAAATTATATGTCAGAGAAATAAAAAGGAAAACACTGCAGAGGATATAGGGGCATAAACAGGTTACCAGTGTTTCCTTCAGTAAGACGTGAAGCTCTGTGTGGCCGTGACTCTGGGCAACCTCGGCGGGGGTCTGTCCGTGGCGGTTGGCTGTGTGCAGTGCTCGCTCAGCACCTGGACACTGCAGCAGCAGTTTGGAGACACTTCTGAATCCAAACTGGGCAGCAAAGTGGAGGAGTGATGGTATATCTGCGTGGTGGCGCTCTGATGTGGAGAGAAAGATAGATATTTGTACACACTTCTTCTGTTACTTCATTTCCAGGTGATAACTTCAAGCTGACCTGATGTAACATGAATAATCGAACACATCCAAGAGAGTCAGAGAAAGACAGCTTCTAATAATACAGCAAATTGTTTGAGATGGTCTCATTGCTTATACATCACTGTGTGAATGTTCCACAGAGGCTCAAGCTAGCGCTCTGACATCACTGTACCTGTCTCATGTGTGTTTTCATAGTGCAGTCCCTGAAAGCCTCCAGTGGGCATTCTCTTTAAAAACATGGAGTACAGCTTCTGATCCAGCTGCTCCACAGAAGACACCCGCAGAGCCTGAAATCCAGACAAACAGACCACATTCTGAAATCGTTTGTTGAGGTCTGGACCCTTTTCAGCACTAATACAAGTAAATGACTAACTGAAATTTACATTTGATGAATAAAAAGCAGCACCTGAACCAGTCGGGGTATTTGGATCATATGCTGAAGTATAAGCAGATTCCTAGCTCAAAATCCTCTTGGCAAATTCTTCTTTTGGCAGCGCTCAAGTTTGCCTCTTCAGCAAAAAGAGCCCTAATCAAATCAAGTGGCCTAAAGGAGGCTGAAACCTGCCGCCTCTTCAATTTCAGGATGGAGATGAGAAACGAGCGCACGTAAACATCAGCAGAAAGACGCTGATTCAATTTCTCTTTTGTTTTTCCAAGCCTTTCAAATGGGGTGGAGTGGATCGATAATGAGCAGCGTTTTGGGGTCGTGATCGACTACATTTTGTAACTGGGTTACATAACGATGAGTCACTGAGTAACACAACATGTGGAAGTGCCTGAGTTACTCTGATTAAGGACAGAGTGAAAAGAACTGCAGTGAATGACTTTCCTCCATTACTAAATCAATGATTGACTGGAGGTATTTGAATACACTGTGAGGTTCACTCAGGGCTCGTTCTCTACAAACAAATTAATTCTGTGTAATGGCACACTTGCTTTCTGTTTTACCGCTTAATCAAATAAAGCTGGGAAACAATATACATCTTTGAAACTATCGGGCTTTGCTGTTTGTCTTCATGTGAGTTTATCTGCTTGTGTCTTCTTTTGCAGAGGTGATGACTCAGCCGCATGATTATTTTAAAGGTATTGTGCCCATGCCTTTTATTTCAAAGACACTGAGCTAAATAACAAACCCCTCTCTGCACAAAGCAGGACAAACTACAGGTGATTACATATCTGCACCGTACTGTAGCAGCCACATGAAGCAGGATTTACAGCAGCACTGTTGGATTAGACTGACCTAGTTTGACCAAGGTGTACCTAATAAACTGACAGCTGAGTGTATTTCAATTAGATTTTGGTTTCAATGAACTTTTGAATGAAGACAAGCTCTATCCTCCTACATTTCCCATAATGCAACCAATATTTCCAATATAACCAAATATTCCAGTTGTTTTACATGTATTAATATTTTAAGTCTGTTAGAAAAAGTATGTGATGCAGTAAGATGTAAAATATACTTATGGTTAATTTTTAATCATAAACTAACAGAATATCATTAAACACAAAAGATGAACTGTTTTGATGCCATATCATAAATACATTAGTTGGAATTTGTAATAAACCAAACAACTGTAAATTCAGTGGGTTAGGATGATTGTAGATAAACACATTAGGAGCCTCCCTGTACCAACATGGCAGCTGTACTGCTGCATCGCTGCAATGAACAGCAGCAGCTCATGTGTTTATATCTATGCTAAATGCCCTTGATGAGATGATCAGGGAAAACCACCGTCTTAATGTGATCGGGGTGATTTTCTCAGACTTGTCAATGACATTATACATCTGTTTTCACAGAGCTCCACTATGAAAATGTGGCTATTCTTTCAAGTGGAAAAGCTCTTTAATACTGTAGCTCTACCTGACACATGAAGTCTACAGGGTCCGCTGCCCTTGACAGGAGGCAGGCGACCTCCTCCATGCTGCTGTAGTATTGCAGCTGTGCCTTGCCCAGCGGCACCCCGTTACTATACACAGTCACTCTCACATTCCCTGCTGGAAAATCTGCAATAGAAAACACAGGCAGGTCCAAAAAGAATCTGGCTGAGTAAAGCTCTCACTTTAAAATGTATTTCTCATCTTTTTCATATCGTGGTGTTCACCTGGTGCGTTAACACACAGGGTCTGCTGGTTCCAGCCGACAGGCTTCACTCTCAGAGTGTGATTCTCGCTGGTGAACTCCACTTCAGTGTTGCTCCCAGCCGCCTCCTTTTTCAAAAGTATGAACACCTCTGTGGAGCTCTGCCAACGTGACAGCACAGTCAACTGCAGTGCAGCTGTGTAACAAAAAGAGAAGGCTCACTACTGGCTGGACGAATGTCTTACCCTGCATTGGACTCGGGAAGGAACGGCCACAGTGCTGGACCTGATGCTCTGGGCTCCGTTTGAATGCAGTCGTTCCATCTTTTGCTCTGATCCTGATGGTCTGTGTGTCAGGGGGTTGGCATTTGCTGCTGTGGCTGACACTCCAATAAAAAAAAAACAGGATGTCATACTGAAACACCAACACTTGTGTCTTTCAGATAAGCTAGCTATGTGCATCTTCAGCCAGGCAAGGGAGGGGTGGCAACGTTGGTCTACCACTTTGGTCCAGGCTGAAATATCAAAAGCACTGTGGAAAGACCTTTGTGGTCCCCAGAAGATTAATCCTGCTGTCTTTAATGAACCTCTTCCTCAGGCATTAGCATGAGATTTACATTTGTTGTTTGCAGTGAACTCTTTCAGCAACTATTGCTCTGAAATTTGATAAACATAAGTAATCTCTTGGTGGTGCCCTAACCTTTATACTATTCACACTGAAAGTTTGACTTTTCAGTGGCCGTGGCTCTCCGTTGATTTTGTTATCTGTCCATGCAGGGAACATTCTTCACCTGTGCAAACTAAAGCTCATCCAGCATGTGTATCGCACGAGCTAACAAACAAACAGCATCATCTGCTTTGAATAGTGAATGTACTTCTGAGTTAAAATATTACTGATCATGGGATCCTGGCCTGAACCATAATACTGTATCAGTGTGACGAAGTGATGCCAAGTGCACTTGAATTTGCATGGCCCGTGACAAGAAATCAGTTGTAGCAAAAGAGGAAAGACAGACAACTTGCATCAGATGTCCCTCCTGCGAACACACCCGTTTATCTAGAAGCTGCCTCCACCGCTATATGATTTTATACAAATAGTGTAATTAGGAAAAACAGGGAAGGAGGCAGAGGATGATTAGTGAGGAAGATGAGGACATGCTACTGTAGAGCTGCACAGTCTCACCTGCAGCTACTGCTGAGAAATACTGGATGCCAATCTTCACCACACGGTTCTCCAGAAAAAAGTCAGTAAAAATGCTCCCAAGCTGCTGCTCAGGCGCTCTCAGAAATAACGAGCATTCTTTTTTTTACTCGCATTTAGGGCAGAAAAACAGAGAGGCCATGTGAAATTCTTCCTGAAGGAGACACGCTGTCATGCATTAACATACTTATATTACTGGTGTTCAATGGGCTGATATGTTGCTGTTGCTTAGAAAGAACAGATATCAGTATCTAACTCCTGTGAAGACGCTGAGTTGAATTGATCATAACGGTTATCATACTAGAGCTTCAGTGGACTATGAGTGCATGTTCTAAATAACACTGTCAAGATTAAATTATGTTGGAAACACTGAAAAGAATTTCTACTTTGCAATGTCAAAGATGTAGAAGAAGTGTTCAGATAGTAAAGTTATGGGGAAACAAAAGTGATTTTAATATTATTAGATTTGCAAGCAACTGACCCCATTTGCCATGGCACCTACATATTTCCTGGTTGGTACCTGCATCATTTGTAGTTACAATAGGATCAGTATGAAATGAGGCTGTTACTTCTGTTCTCCTTTTTTTAGTAGAAAGATGTTGCTAAAGGAAATGCTTAATAGTTTTTGCAGAGGTTGCCAGATGTGGTGAGATTTATTTTGCACTTTAGCTAAAATAATCTCTAGTTAAAATGATGCCATACCTTTTCTGACAATGCCAGTCACAGAGGCTAGGTACTCATGAGCGTCTTGGTCACTGGAGATCTGCAGGCACTCATCACCGTTCAGGGGCACTAGCTCCAGCAGTGGGCTCAGACTCTTCACCCCACACAGCAGCACCACCACATGGTCTGAAGGACTCAACACACGGGCCAGGAAGAAGCGTCGCATCTGGCACAGACCCTCCAGCATGCCTTTGGAAAGGATCAGGAGCTTGCAAGTGTACTGGGCCAGCACGAGGAAGTCGTCTCTCTGGCTGGACACTGTTGAAATGTCATAGCAGCAGATCCCAGCCTCAGAGAGGGCACCACTGAAGACTGACTGCAGGTAGGTGGCCCACTGCTCTGCCTCGCTCTCATAGATGATTAGCAGCTCCTCAGCTACAAGATAAAGGCATATTCTGTTAAAAATGGGCAACAAAACATCATTTTCTCCCTATTTTATCTAAACATTTAGGCTGCATAACATACATTTATAGCAAAGGTTTCCAGACTTTTCTACAGCTGACTCATTTAATGGAAAACTAATTCTGCTTTCACTGTCAGAGTAGCATATTAAAATAAATAAACTAAATAATAATAAACTCTGTGAAGAAGGTCCAGAAGAGGAAATCTTTGTCATTAAAAAAGCACCAATTTTTACTGTGACATTTTTCAACATCGTTCCAAGACATGGTGTACCATTATGAACAGTGTTGCTCTGGCCACTGTGGAGAACCATACATAATATAATCAATACTCGTATATTAAAGCAATTAATCATTTTCATTGCCCCAGTAAAATGTGTGTAACAGCGACTTATGACATAAATAATGTAAAAGGATAGCTTACCTGTCTGGCTCATGGCTACACTGCTGTTGGTCTGCAGGTCTGACTTCACAGTGACATGGAAAACAGCGCAGCTATTATCAAGAGGAGCTCAGATAAGAGGGAGTTTCCTGCTGCTCCAGAGAGGACAAAAAATTGGATCCTGTTCTCTGTGCTGGTGACAAGGAAGAAGTGAGGATTTGTTTTTCACAAAACTTTACAAATTCACTGGCAGCAACTATGGGTAGTTTAGTCAGTGTCCCTCCACTGACAGTCAGTGTACTAGGCCCAAAGCTGACCATGTGCTTTGGACGTACAATGTTTAGTTCACTGCCGACATGTTACAGGTGCTGGTTCTACCAAACCTGATAGCTATAAAATATGAAATAACAAAAAAAATCTAAATTCTAGATAATGTTTAGTCACTGAAGGGTGGCACAGTGAGATGAGAATGTCTCACCTTGTTCTTCAGACACTCTCAAGCAGGCAAAATCATGAATGAGGGAATAAATTATAAGCCCTTTCTATGAATAATTACTAAGACTGATGCATAATGCTTGCAGTGTTGTCAGGATTTCTCTTTTTATTTTATGATATGGATGTTTTGTTGTGATCGTTATTTAACTGTGTTTGACATTATTGACACTTCTGGTGTATTGTCTCTAAATAATACGGGGCGTAAACAATCTGGGTTTATTGTTTTTGCCCTGACAAACCCCCACTGAGGTCGAAATCACCCTGCGTTGTAAATGATGTGCCAGACTAAATACAGGCTTTTAATACATCTTTACCGTTGCGTAAAGCATCTTAAGAACGTTTACCGTGATTAGTTTATTATAGTAAATGAAAATGAACAACAGGAAAAGGATTCCAGAAAAAAGAATAGGTCTGGATATTTAAAAAAAACTCCAGTAAATAACAACATGTGAGTGAAAGGTGAAAAACATGAGTCAGATTTTTCACAGAGTTTCATTACGTCTGCAGAGCTATGGGAGAACCTGAGGCATGTTGAAGCTAATGATCTGGTGTGAAAGTCTCCACTACGGGCAGAGATTAAAAAGGCTGTGGGACGTTCTGACCTACTATGCAGTCGCACACAATCTCTCAGTAAGAGAAATGTAAAATTCAGAGCTTCATTAAACTGCCTACACCTGCCAAACAAGTGACTCATGCAGCACCGGCGTCTCATTAATAGCAGGTTGTCACCATTAATTTCCTTTGAGCTGCCGTGGGGTAATTGGAATGGTCAAATGCAAAGAAAATGAACAGGTGAAAGCAGAGAGAACTTTTTCATTTCAAGTTGCCCATGCTGTGTACCTGGTGACTCAGACCATGCAACTCCCGTGCGTGTAGATCCACACACCTTCACTCCCAAACAGGAAATGAATGATCCTGCAACAAGTTCAAATAAAACCAAGTCCTGATAGTGAAGATATCAAAGTCAGCTGCTTTCCATAACTAGTGACATGGAGACAAATGACGCAGCACACTTTTTAAAAAGTAGTTTTAAAAAATTTTATCAACATAGATGAAAATACTTTGAAATTGCCAAAATTAAAATAACAGGAAAATCCTGTAGCTGTGAATTCCCCTAAATCTGCTGATGCAGTAATCCAAAAACATGGATGAGTGTTTCTGCGGCTGAAAATTGCAGTGAAGGTTGAAGGCAGGAAACAGTACCGTAGTACTGCTGAGAGCAAAGTTACTGGTGGGTTTTGTGAAGGATTTTGGGATGATGGTTATTATTTTTGACTTGGAGCTGTTCAGTTTAAGGAAGCTGCCCTGCATCCATGCTTTAACTTCATCCAGGCTGTACAAGTGGAGTGAGTTCTGGGTGTGCTGGAACTGGTGGCTATGTAAAGCTGTATGTCATCAGCATAACAATGAAGCTCAGACCATGCTCTTGGATGAGGCTGCCTAGAGGAAGGATTAAGAGGAGGGGACCAAGCACCAAACCCTGGGGAACACCTTGTTTGAGAGGAGCAGTCAAAGATTTACAGCTTTTAATCCTTATGTATCTTTGTTTGTCTGTGAGATTTGGTCAGTGTTTGCGATGTTGAGTGATGTTTCTAGGCAAGACAGGAAGACGAACTGACTGATGGTGTCAAATGCTGCACTGAGGCCTAGGTTAATGAGGATGCTGGGGGGGCAAGAGGAATATGGCCGGAGCAGAGGGAGGAGTTTACAGTACATTTATGAGTGAGCAGATGTTTGGCAGGCAGCCCTTTAATAGGCTGCAAGGGACTGGGTCCCTGGGGGCTGGTGGTAATTTTCATTCTGGTCATGATGTGGGAAAGGTCACCAGGGAAGACTGGAGAAAACTAGCTGAGAGGCTGATTTGTTTGGAGGGTAAAGCTGAAGCTAGAGTGGAGGAGGCTGTGGCTAGGTTGTTAGAGATGGAATCAATTTTGGTTTGAAAGAATGAAAGGATGTTGCATTGATCAGCTTTGGGACTGCTGGACCCACACTGAATGACCTGTGAATAGTAAGTGGTCCAGGCTGAGCCTAAAGTGTCTTTGTATTGAGGGAACCCGTCTTTGTGAGTCCGGTTTTTGTGCAGTCGCTCCAGCTGATGCTTATAGGATTTCATTTGGTGATGTGCAGCTGTGTACTAGGGAACAGAGGGAACTATGGGAGCTACTTGATCAACGGATCAATTTCATTGCCTTAAGGTGATTTATTTTTATAGTGATGGATTTTCTATTGTCTTGTTCCACCCATTTATATCAATGAGACTAAGCTAAATAATTGAAACACCTCTCTGAATAATGCATTACAGTTCAACAGCCACACAAACTACAGCCTCTAAAACAATCAAACAGTTGAATGAACACCTCTCTACCACAGTCTGAACAAAAACTGGACATCATCAAGAGTCCAGATTCAAGGTTTTTATTTGCCATTTATGCATAAACAGACAGTCTAGGCATATAGGAATTCTTGTGCAGCTCTCCTTTGGAGTAAGGAGTCAAAAGCCATCATGTTCATGGAGGATGATTTATAGCAGTGCTGTTACAGACAGGAGACAAATGAAGTTAAAACCCAAGAAAGTGTTTCAATAAGGTGTTACAACATTTATAAAGCATGTGATTTAGCTTTTTTCATCACTATTCCTATTGATAAGAATAAGTATAGCAAAACAGGTGTAAAGTAACAGGTGGTGTGTGTATTTCAGCACTACAGAGGCGTGGAGAGCAGCGAGGAGAGAGATCATTTTACTATGTGTACCCTCCTGTGTGAATATGTACACATTTGTATTCCTGAGTGTTATGGTTCATACATTAATTACCTGTTTTATTTTATGTTTTACAAATGTGAGAAGGAAAACAAGTCCCTTGAATGCAGGACTGACTGTGATGTTTAAAATAAAACTTAAGCTGCCTGGTTTTCTTTTTGACATCATATGAGCTATAGCCTCAAATACATCACGTCAGCATCTCCCATAGCTGTTCAACTGGGCTGAGACCTGGTGACTGGGAAGGCCACAGCGTCTGGTTAACATCATGGTCATCCTCACGTCTGTTCACGCCCAGTGGATGGAGTTGCTGTCATCCTGGAAGAGACCAGTACGACACCACCTTCAACTATGCCCTCAATAATAAAGATTTAAATGAATTTATACATTTGTGACAATTTCACCAAAATCTGAAAGATATTAAGTGTCATAAACATAAGGCAGAAGTGTTACTCTGAGGTGCATACAATTGTACAGGTGTACCCAATAAAGTGGCCGGTGAATGTATATTCTGCATACCTTTGTAAACATACAATATATGTCTTGTAGATCTTACTGCAGCATGATGTTTGCGTTTATTTCTGCTCTTGTGTTGCTGTGTAATACTTTGCATGATTCGCCTCAGTGGAGGTGGGGAACCACTGTGCAGCAGCGATGTCACTGTGGGAGTAAATACAGAGCGCAGCCAAAGTTAGGTAAAGAAAGCACTACTGTATGTGTGTGTTAATTTTTTACACAAAACAAACAATTTGATTTTTAGGAATTTATGATTTACCATTTTATAGAACCAGGGGTTTCATTTACTTTTTACATGTATTTCAAATATGCCACCCCTCTCTAGTCTGTGCTCCAGCCTGGCCACCCCATCCAAAATTTTCTAGATCCACCCCTGCCTTTTGTTATTTTGTCTGCTTATATTTTTTAACTTTGGATTTTCGTACGATGCTTTTGTGTTGTCTGTTTTTGTCTTAGTCATGGCACCACTGAAAAAGGCTTCCAACGTAAGTGGGGTTTTCCTTGGTAGAATACGAAATAAAATTGTTGTTTTAGGTCCGTTTGTTCACTTACATGTTATGCTCACCTAGATGCACATTCGTTATGTTTATTTCAAATAGTTTATACAGTTATTCAGCCCAGATTGACACAGAAACAGCCCTTTGAGAAAAGTAAATGCAGATATAGCGGGGAAGCCTGCCGCTCTCCACCAATAGGAAGCGCTTGTGTGGGTTGGGGGCGGGTCTTGATGATTAGCATGTTTGCCTGCACACTGCGCTCCGACAACTTGACACAGAGTAACAGTAAATCAGACAGCAGCTCCTCCAGCACCAGCAGTGAAATTGTAACCCTGTTGTAAGTATTTTTGGCCGCTGATAGGACCGAGTGAGATCACTGCGGTCTCTTTTCTCGGCTAGACTCAAGAGTTGTTCGGCAAGAGCAACGTAGAGACCGTTTTCAGTCTAATTTCTGCGATATCTCAACATTAAATCACACTGGAAATGTCCGAAAACAAGCCGAATGATGAGCCGAAGTTATCTACGACGGACAGGGTGGTGAAATGTAAGTAGTTGTTCATGATACACTGAAATGAGACGCGGCCACAGCTTTCCCTTAAAAGATTCGCCCTCCTAGAAGCGGCAGCAGCAGATGTAGTCGATATTTGTGCGCTGGCCGCGGAGGAAGAAGGGTGTTAGCCGAGCTGTGACAGCGGCAGTGAACTAGGAAGTGAGGGGAACTGGAGTTTGTAAACCAGAGCGAGAATTCAGCTAGAAATGTGTCACAATTGTGCCTGTGATATTCAGAGTCAGTCACCGGCGTGACAGATGCATGATCGTTTTGATCCATATACACAGTGTGCATGCAGATATTGCACAACCATCACATTGAAGCCAAGGGCGATTTTCCCTCATTCTGCATGCATCACCAAGCATAGTTTTACCAAAGCTCCCTTTTTCACTGTTGCATAATACTACTTGATGTTGCCTATGTTTTGAAATCTCACATTTGGGAGGTGATAGCCGTGTACAGTTAGTATCCATGTCATATTGTGCAGGGTTTTTTTCTGCCTTCCTTCAGTGTTTACAGGTCTGACATTCCACCTTTGCAGTCTCCCATAAGAATAAAATAAAGATCATAATCGAGTCGACCTACCCCTTAAACACAGAGCTGGAGCAATGTAGCCTACCCAGTTTAAGGTCAGTTGTCATCTGTGCTGCCTTAAGGACAGGTCCCTTCTGATGCTGCAGTATCAAAGCCTATTCCTGTTTTAGGACATGAACAGTTGGTGACATTCTGAGTGAAATTTGTGATGTGGGAAGACAAATGCTGAGCCTTTCCTTAGAAGTAAGATGACACACTGTGTTTATTTGTACTGGCACTACTCTCCTGTTTTTATGTACATGGCAACAGGCTTGTGCAGCGATCACAGTGTGCACAGGCGTAGTAGAAATGTTAATGTGATCATTAAACATTAAGATTTTGTTGAGAAAGGAGAAAAGGCAGCGCTGCGTTGTTCAGAAGCCCATGACTGGAATCACTGCTGTCAGCACCAGCTCAGGCTCGATCACAAATGTGGTTGTTCTTTATAGCTTACTTGTGCCATGAGGTGGAAAAAATGTTTAATATGATAATAACAGTGACAGTTTGTTTTTAAGGCTAGCCAGCTGAGTTACGGCTGAGAAAATGGGGTGAATTGTTTAAAGAGAGTCGCAGCGCGTCGTGGGTCCTTCTGTTATGAATATTTCAAGAGATCATCCCCCTGCATTCTCCAGCAACCTGAAGGATGATGAAAAATAGATGTGACAAGTGTGGGTTTTGAAGAGATTTAGCAGTAACACTGGGAGACATGACTGGTCATATTATATGGATGTGAAGCTACTTTTCCTTTTGTCCCATGGCTGTTTTACGTGGGCTTGCCATTGTACTCCGCATCTCAGTACTGTATGTTCGGTCCCTCCCTGCTCTGCTGTCTGCTCTGCTCTTAATTAGGTTTAAATGTATTGATTAGTCATTAGAGGAGCTGCCAGGGAACCTGAGAGCTCAGTTTCTGGGGCTCAATTCTAAACCTGATGTTGAGATCAGCAAAGTAATTGAAGTCATTATTCATTCATCGGGTTTTGAGAAGTCAGTGTTTTGGTAATGCATCAGTATTATGACAACACAGACACTGGCTGTGTACAAAGCACCTCTCCGAAATAACCCGGGGCTATAGGTGTGAAGTAATTTGTTTTCAGCTGTCTAGTTTGCCCCGCTACAAGGTGCCAGTCCAACTTATCATAAGTGATTTGCATCCACCTGTTTTCAAAATGCATTAACATAATGCTCCAGAGAGCCGCCGCCGCACAGTAATTACTCAGAGTTTAATCAGCTGAGGCAGGAGAAGTTGCACAGCTTTCATCTTGTTTTCATCCCTGACAGAAATGCACCAAAATATACGAGCGGTTTCCAGTATATGACCATTGAATGTAATGAACTGCATCACCTGTATGTCAGTCAGTTTGTTGTATAGGAATTTCTGCTTGTTAGTTGACAATTGCAGCTGTTTTGTGTTACTTTTTTAATGGCTTATCTTGTTACAGTAAATAAGGATTATGTTGTTGTTGACCCGTGATAATCCCGATTGTTTTGTCAGGATATTGTGCTAAAATTATTTGCCGTTTGGCAACTGATGGAAATTTTATTCATCAGTTAGACAGTTGTTTCGTTAAAAAGTCAGGAAAGGATAAAAATACAACTAATAATACAATATAAACCATTAGTAAAAAATACCAATCGTTAGTATAACCGTAATAACAAGTTAAAGTCTGATAAAGGATTAAAACCAACATCCAGCAGTCAGATTTAGAATTAATAAAATCTCAGACTTATTTGACTTGCATGTTTGCTGAAGATATAATTATTGAAATAAAATGTTCAGGATTGAATGTGAGCTCATTTAGGTAGGAAACAAACAGCAATGTTGTCGTCTCGGTGCACTCATGACCACCTCTGTGCTCCGGAGCGAAACGAGCTCGGTAACGGTGTTTTTCCTTCACCAGCTGAGGAGCAGGGCCCTCCGGGCCCCGGGTGGTGTGCCGGGTCCTTCTCTGCGAGTGTGGATGGATAACATCTGACATTTGACTTTTGAGGAGGGGCCCCTGTGCTCAGACATGCGTGGGTTTGGCGAGATGGTGGTGGTGACAGCGCTGCAATGCCAGCTACTGATCCCAGCTGGAGAGCCGAGTCATTTATAGAACAGAACATTAAGTAATGCCACATACTCGATCCTCGCTTTATGTGTGATCACCTGCATGCGTTCTACTTCGTGCTCATAAGCCGACATGTTCTTATATTTATGAGGTGCAAATGCATACATATAAATGACCATTTATCTAGAATGTTCCTCGAGGTGTTGTCACTCTCTATTAGCATAAACCTTGTCATTAGCTTTGTTTACATGGGACTAGGTGATTTCTAATAACTGCTGAGGCTGTTTGTGATTTAAATTCTGTGCCAGTCTGCTGTCATTCTGTAAAGTTAAAATTTCACAGAAGTGTCAGTAACTGCATCTTTTCTCCATAATTTCCAATTCTGCTAGACATTTTAAATCTGGGGGATGGAGACAAAGCTGTGATGTATGTTGGATGTAAAGGTTTTTATGAAGATTGTTTATTATGATTATGCCTAAAACAATTGCACAGTCAGTCTTTAGGAACAAAATGGCTTTTATTTTTGATTGAATGTAGTGCTAGAGCTGAGATAATTGATCCAAATTGATTCAGAAAAGTGTTATGGAAAGTTTGACGCTGTTTTCTGAAGATGTATAGACCAAACAAGTTGTTAAAGAGCTGCTTCAGAAAGATCAGGGTGATCAGGCCGACGTCCTCCTCCGCTGTCAAATTACTAAACTTTTTCTCTGCCGTGTTTTTTAAGTTACTCAGACTTTTGACTCTCACCTGGAAGGCGCGTGGTGATGGAGGTGTGTCCGTTTTGCTGTCAAATCAGATGAGCCCACCCCCTGCACAGCGCTACGCCTAGAGCGCATGAGGCTAAAGCTAAGCTAACTAGCTCAGGTAAAGAGCAAGCATAAGGTAACTTGCATTATCCATTAGGTCCTATTGTGATTAGCTGCGGGTGAACAGCCAATCAGAGTAGGTCTTCATGAGTAATGTATATTTTATGTTAATGACCACTGAAACAGCCCGTTAGAGGACAGAGGAGAATCTGGGCTCTTTGTAAAGATGGACTTAGAGAAATCTAAAAAAGTATGGTGGAAAAAAGGTCACGACATGTTTACAATACACTTAATATTTATAAAAATTGTCAAAAAAGGCTTTAATGCCAGCTCTTTAACAAAGGTGCTTACTGGTTACTGTGGCGCCACAGCCTGCAGGTTGGTAGTGTCAGGTATTTTTAGTCAGATAGAAATTGGATAGATACTTTATGTATTAGAAATGTTTAGTGGAGATAGGATGTCTAGTTAGACTGTTAAATGCTTAGTCATGCTTATGAGTTTCTACAGGGTACATCTGGTCAAGGATAACTAGAGAGAAGAGTTGATGACTGTCA
>NW_018128189.1:148877-161764 GCF_001952655.1 Monopterus albus | reverse complement strand
TCATTGAATAAATCAGCACTGTTTTGAAGTTACTTGGACTGTCTCGTCTCTCAGAGTTAGCAATGGTAACAAGAACCAAAGACCAACAGTATGTAGTTACACCATAGGTGGAGGTGTGACCATAACGGCTTGCAGCCCGTTCTGTTTGAGAAGCTGAGGTTGAATCTGAGCCTGTGATTAGTCGGATTATTTACCTATGAGCAGGGAGTGTTTGATCTAATGCACGAGTCAAGTTTAATTATTTGTCTAAGGACTAATCATGATCACAGTTGTTATTACTTGTGCAGCCATATGCTTTTATCTAAACCACTCCACATAGTTCGCTGATTGGTCCGGTTGGTGTGAGGCTTTAGCTCTGTGTGTGTTCTGAAATCGTTTCTGAACAAGAAGGTTTTTAAGTCAGCAGGGATGCCCTGCCACAAGAAGATACCGGTGATCAAAGCCTGTCATGTATCTGCTTCCCTGGCCTGCTATGAATTTTTGTCAGGTTTTGATAGCAATATATTGCATCATAGGAAGACTTGAACTACCTGTGTTGTGAAGTGATGCTCACATACAGTCTTTGGTATTCTAGACCTGGGTGAGTGCACCTTTACCGCTCATTAGATTAAAGAGGAATTAGACTCTGTTGTGGATTTAGGGCACAGCAAAGCGGTGGATTTAGACAGATTAGGCTCCATATAGGGGGATAAAGGTGGCTCTGCTCAGAGGTTGTAATCTGACTCCATGCATTAGCTTCTGCTCTTGCTAATTTGTGTGAACAAATGGATGCTGGATCTCCAGAAAGCATTAGCAGGAGAATAACTGTTTACTTTGCATTTTTAGGTTGTTGCTAAGCCCTTACTAAAATTTGGGGGTTTGGAAACCTTTGGATTAACACTGTATAGTTTTGTCTGGAGCACTTTTGTGGCTTTTATGATGGACTTTTACTGCAGCTTTGTGATGTGGATCTTCTAAGGTGCATGCATGCACCACATGTTCCTCTTCATTCACCAAAGCACCGTAATGTAAGGACTAAACAGAACAGTGCTGCTCCTGATTGCCTGTACCCACAGCGGCATCTGTGAAACATGGATCATAATGTAGTGCTACTGTATCTAGTCAAAAATCTGCCTCTGTATCAGCAAACCCTCAGCATTTTCCCATTTCGTGAGTGGCAGACACCAACACATGGTCCTTTTGTTAGCTACGCTGGCTAACAAAAAGCCATTTGGAACAGAGACAGCAGTCGTGTGTCATTGGATCCCTCTGTGGAGCTGCTGGGTGCAGAGTCACTAATCAGTCAGTGCAACATCTACAACACGTCGCTACACACTGGACACACAGCATGATGGGTACGGGGGAGGGGAGGCTCACCCACTCAACTGGGAGCAACTGGTTTGCTGGGTTACATCAGAGGCCAGTGGAGTAGTAAATCAGCTCCCACTCAAAGGGCCGAGCTCTGACAGGCAGTGAGGAAATGGGATTTTGTATGGGGTTGATCAGAGCGTCACAATGTAAGTACACACTTGTAAACATGCATGCACATTAAACACAACATGGGTAATTTCTAGTTAATTGAAAATTTGATTTTTTTTTTGAGAATTCAGATATAGAAAACCATCTGTCATGGGATCTGTGCCAAATGCTGTTTAGCAAAAATTGAAAGCAAATGCTTTGTCAAGGGCTGCGCATCAGTGGCTTAACAAAGGCTCAATTCAATTAACGACTCAGTGGAAGATGAGTGATTGTGTGTGTGTTTTTTGTATTTGATGTTGTAAATTGCTGTGTGTTTAGGAAACAGTAAAACATTCTACGAGAGAGAGACAGAGACAGAGAGAGAGTGTTTCAGAGTCAAACCCAGTTTCTCCTGTGTCAAGATGAAAATCACCTAACTGTATCTAAAGGCTTGGTGGCTTCTGTCCTGGATAAAACAGAAACAGATTAAAGTGCTTTTCTAAAGGTTTTAATGAAGACACTGTTCGTCCCTCACACAGCGTAGCAGTAATGCAGTATTGGTAACACTAGCAGTGGTAGTGACAGTACTCACCTTACTTGTCAGGAGAGGTTGTGTGCGTAGGAGGGAACGAGTGGCTGAGGGGAGCTGTGCATTAGCTTTTGGACAGACTATCACTATAGGTGGTTCATTATTTCACTTAATAGCGATTATGACTACAGTCCAAGGGAAAATGCAAATAAATCTTGTAACAGGCAAAAAGGTTTTAGCTCCTGCAGTGATGTGTCCAAGTGTTTGGTCAGCAGAACAGGCTGCAGCCCCAGGAGCGTGCCAGTGGAGGTGCTTTGTCAACGCCGCAGGTGGTAATTCTCATTAGTTCTGCAAAGTTTACACAGTCATCCAACTATTCCCTTTAGGACAGAGGTGTTAGGGTTGGAAATATCTGCAAGGGCTGGTTTGCAGAGTAATCAGCCTCGACTGGTGACCGGCCAGCTGCTCTGAGATGTATGATTTTGTGCCAGTGAGATTTAGAGGTAGCACCATTGACTGTATATAAGAGATGGACAAACACACTGTGACGTCACCCATTGTTCTGGCCGTCGCCATATTGGCAGCGCTTCACACTGCCTGCTAGGTCTAATCCAGAAATGGGCAAAGAGGCGGGCCATGAGTGGAGCTCATGAGACAGCTAGCGGTCAGCCACCTATGGCGGGACCCTCCCACTATCACTCAAAGCGGCCCCGCCCTTAATTGTGCATAACTGTTAGTGTAATTTAAGCATGTGAGTTATATAAGCATTGACCCAGTACAGTCGTTATGAAAGGGGAATTTAGCTAGAGACCAAAACCCTTTATTTTAACATCGTAGTCTATTTGGATTGACTCCCTTTTGGAGCCTCAAGTGGCCGTTGGAGGAACTGCAGGTTTTAACTTCATTTCTCAGCCTTGGAGGTTGCAGCTCGAGTGGCACAGGCCAAAGTGTAGCATCGAGTGCGACTTGTGCTCGTATCTACACCGAGCACGTGTTCACTTGCTCATTAGAGCGTGAAGAAACAGTTTGGTGAAGGAAAACTACGTCCAAATCTTTGACAAATAGTCCACAATGAGAGAGTTACTGGCAACACGTGAAATGAATGTACAGGTATAGTGTATCCAGCCTGTGGTAAACCAGTCGAAACAGACATTCTGTTATTTCTCTTACCTGTTGCACCTGTTTATATATTTGGAGAAGTTTAAATATCGCACTTAATTTTTAGTTTGTTAAAAAAAGACGTGTGAGAAAGATGGACGATGTAAAACTTTGATAGTTTTATTACAGTTTTTCATAAAATATGTTGCTAAAATGTCTGTATGCTGTCAATTTGCAGTGTCAAAAAATGTCTGTATGCTGTCAATTACAGTGACTTTGTTCATTTGCAGTGTCAGTAATATTAATGAGGTGGTGTTATTATCATTAGTTTGTTTCATTTTGATTTATTTTAATGTCACAAAGATTAATAATCAATCAGCGTCATTTCTATCAGCGCCTCAGTGTAGTGAGTTGATCCATTTTTAGTCTGTATACATGGTGAATTTCTTGGGTATTTATTTAGCCCCGGCCCACAGGTATGCACACACACAGCCACCTCCAACCACATGCTTTTTCAGTAGCAACACAGAATAATATTTGTGCCTCAGAATAAGATTTCATGTCACGTTTTCATCTAGGACAAGCCTGCTCCGTGTGAACCAGTGATATCCTGGCCTCGGTTAGCAGGAGGAAGTTCCTTGTGGTGAAAACATACCTGTATGTTAAAGCCCTGCACGCTGCTGTGTGACAGAGGCAAACAGACACACACTCCTGTGTTGTGCCAGGCAGTCGTTTGTATTTAAATATGGGTAAAATGAGCAAAGCCGCATGCAAGCTGCCTGTAAATGGTAGATCAGTAGGCAGAAAAAAGTCCGGGCGGGGGGGAGGGATGTTGTAACTGTTCTGTTGGCTCATGGACTCATGCATGTGTTGTGAGGGGTGACATAGGAAGGAGCAATATGCCATGGCAACTAGCTGATACTGCCGCTTTACTGCTGTCATGTAGGCATTTGTTGTTCTCACACACACACACACACACACACACACACTCTAGATGCAAATGTGACATGTTCCTATGAAGACCCGATGAATATGCTAATGCTTTTCATTTCCAGGATCAGGGAACATGCAAGAAATGCCGAGCAGAGCAGGATTTCTTCAGGATGTAGCTCTGCATTCCACTGCAGGTTTATTTTGGCGGGGCTTCAGTTTGGCCCGGCGACTGGAGCGTAGGCACTGGGGCCAGCGTCGGCCAAAGTTGTGCAGTCAGACAAGTCGCCCAGTGGTTTTTGGCTAGTGACTGACTGTAGCCTTCAGAATGCAGTTTGACATTTTCAGCACCAGTGGCTTTCCCTTCCAAACCAGGAGGCTCTTGAAGTGGAGTGTGTGTGGGACTGAATGAGCAGCAGCTTGCCAGTGGTTTGCTGCACTATGAAAGAATGCAGTGTAGGGCTAACCCCACTCCCTTTTCATTTCTGATTGCATCATTTCAGCCCCCGCTCTAGAAATGAGCTAGAGGATTGGATGGTGTTGCTCACAGTTATTTTTAATTAAGAGGCCAGTCAATACTTTTAATCAAGGCTATGGACAGGCTTTATAATAGAATAAGAGGGGGTCAGGGTCTTTCTTTTAAATCAGGGCTATGTGGCATTTTTGGGGTTTAGAAACTCATCCTTTTCACTCTGCTACTCTCAGGGTCTGCATGGAGCCTTTTAAAAGGAAGGATTTTGTACATTTCTCAGCTCTATTACCCAAATGAACAATAATTAGCCTAACTGAGGAAAGCCTTAATTACAGATGTGTAAATAGGGCCTGTATATGGCGCGTTGTTTGTCCTCTGTTCGCCCGCTGTGTGGAACGACGGCTCCGAGGACACTTCTCCTTTCTTTCAGGTGTCAAACTAGCTAAAGTAGCCAGTGTGTGGACAAGAGTGAAAGTTCAGCTAGACAAATACAGCTGGAGGTGAGTCAAGGCCCCAAGGTTTATTTACACTCATTCACATGTGTTAATTATAGACCACATGGCTGAAAATCAACCCTGGTGAATTTGGGGTCTGCCCATCTTATTATAGGGGAAAGAAAACCCTTCACTGGATGTCAGCTTGTTCTCTAATTGATCTGACAGGATGTCGTTTTGTGAGACTGACGTTTTCTGTGTGATGAGACATGACAGCACTTCCTGATGTCTGCATATTTATTTATTAATTTGTACCAGATGTTTTGAAATCAGAATGTCAGTTTGCAACTAAATTATGGCTTTTTATAAAGTGAATTTACATGAGTTTAATGTCGTGCGTTTTGATTTTTAAAACTCTCATGGGACAAGTAGGAAAGAAGGGTTCGGTTTGCCTGAGAGCTGGTGATGGCAGGTCGCTCCATGTGAACAGGAGAGGAGGACTGCTCCTGGCCCACTCACTCAGAGCCCGCTCTGCACAGGCCGACCATTGTCGTGACTGAGGTGTGTGTGCACTACTGTAGAGGTGGACTGCACTTGTTACCCTGGCTGTTTAGTCTTTTGGACCAGGCCCCAGGGCCAACTCAAACAGGTGAAATTTCATTACAGGTTTTGGCTTTTACCAGTTAATTTCCTCTGGGAATATTCTGCAGGTAATGTCAATTTATCTTGTTTAAAGTTAGATTTAATTTACACTCAAACCTGTCCGCGATGAACCGGCAACACAGTGCAGAGCACACAGTCGCAGCTCCCTGGAAGCAGAGCCGACTCCCGGCTGGCCTCCGCAGTACTGGGCCAAGGCGAGCGCGACCACAGTGCAAACTGATACTTCATCAGTCTGAGCTCACAGATTGCAGAGAGGTTAGTGTGCCCCATGGTTCCCATTGATTTGGTGCCTGTCCGAACACCGCCAGGGAGCCATCCTTTACACTGACCAATCGTTCAGGCTTTAATACCAGCCTGCTCCCTGTGTGACCATTAGGAGCAGAGGGAGGCTACCGCTGTATGTTTTGGCTGCCAAGTGGGTCTGCTGCTTATGAACGGCTGCCTTATCGATCGCATCAGAGAGGCCTGGTTTCTCCGTAGGCTGCAGCTGACGCACATGACAGCTGTCACTGTTGTGCATGCTCATACATGCGTGGCAGTGTTTTTTTCATTTGTGCAGTCTGAAGAATGTCAAACTCAAGGAAGCAGAGCCTCCCATTCCACTGGTTTTGTTTGTTAAACCTACTGAAAACTGTGGGACACATGTTGTTTCAACAAGCTGATCTCACATGTGTGTGGACTCTTGAGCATTGTTGGTAATTAATGCTATTGTTACACCACCCAGCTCTACACACACACACACACCCTCACTAGCTGTCATGTTCTTTGTCAGCCTGTGCTATCATGCGAGCCTTGAACAGCGGCCCAGCCCCCACACACACCGACAGAGTTGCTGAGTGACACAGGAGCTCTCTGGTGCACAGTTACCACTGTGAACACAAGTTTAGGTATGTCCATGTCTGTGACACACAGTCTCAAGAATACTAAAGAGTACAAAGTCTTTGACAGCTTGTCTACTGGGGCTCGACAGTTACTTTGACTCAGCATAGCTTTCAGCTGCAAACAAAATGTAGGAGGCGGATTATTATTTCTCACTGGCTCAACTACTTTGTGTCTCCCTGTAATGTATTCCAGCCACCTTCTGACAACATATTTCTCATCTTTTCCCTGCTGCTCAGTTGTAGCTATGGTTGTGCCATCCCTGCTTTCAACTATGACTACAGTGCTTCCTCTAGGCCACCATCTGCCATTCATTCAGCAGCTTTTCATTGCATGCTCACGCCGCTGCTCCACTGTGTCAGACCCACGTAGTAAGAGCAAAACACCCGTGATGCTTCAGGCGTGGGTCCCTCAATAGAACGTAATCTGAGCCCCCCCCTCCCCGAAGGAATGTGGTGAGCCTTGGGGACGGGCAAATTGAGGTACAAATCAGCCATCAGATAGTATATCTGCAAGTGATTTGAAGCCAGCGCTTTGGCAGCAATTAGCAGAATGAAATCAATTTACGATTCTCTCTTTTTCAGCCCAGATTCATGGTTATTTTCAGTCTGAAACGCTGTGTGCCAGTAATGTTGTCGGACAGTGGATGTGAGCTGCAGTATGTTAAACATTCGTTGAGCACTGTGTGTTGTTTAGCTTGCAGTTAAGAGGGCAGGGACTTCTTCTCAGCCAAACAGATGGTGTATACAGTACAGAGCTATGCGGTTCCACAGTGTTAGTCTGCAGCACTGCATGGGATGTCTTTATAAAGCCTGTTTGCTTTTCATGAAAGTAAACAGCGTGTGTTTGAGAGCCTTGCTATCTTTAATACCCTTTGTAATCATTGCCAGGATATATGACATTGTATGATTCTTTGGTGTCTGTTTGCATTTAGTGAAGGAAATGGTCACTAAAAAATGTTCAGTCCTGCGTATTCACGATTTTATAATTGCAGTTATTGGACCTTAATGTTGCAGGAGCATACAACAGTTTCAATGTTTACTGGTCTGAAAATGTAAATCGATTTTCATGCACGGGAGAAGGGAGTCTGGGAGTCGAGACTCCCTCCAGGCAGCCAAGCTGTCCCTTCTTCTCTCACTGATCTCATCCTCAAGGACACGTGACCCTTGGAGCAGCAGGTCTGTCGGGCCTGAAGGGATCGGGGGCCTGGGCAGCCCCATACTGCTTGACCCACACTGCCAAGCAACACGTAGAGCCATACAAGGGCCCTGGCCCCTACTCCAGCTTCCCATATTCAACTGGACGCTGACTGCATCAATGGCTTTTCCAGTGTGATGCTTTAACTGCCTGTAATCACAGGGCTGTTAGTAAAGCCTGCACAGATGGTGCCTTCGGTATAATACTCCACTAGCGAATTTTGAAAGTGCTTCCTCTGCAATATGGAGGTCAGGTTGGCATCGGAGAGGGATGATTTACTTTGCAGTCACTTTTAACCCAGAAGGGTTGCATAATCGCAGCTACTTCAAGGGCTCAGTTACAGCTTCTGCTGATATATGGAGCTCCTTCTGGGTGCTGGGAATGTTGAGACAAGCTGTGTGTGTGTGGAGATAGATCCTTTGCTGACTCAGAATTCTTTTGCTCTGTAGAGAAATAATTCCTTTGTTGCCCTCCCTCCCTCTTAGTCCAGCCCGTGCTGTTTTGTGCTTTTCTGTTTTGGCAGTCAGGTACCCCTACTGACAGGAGAACCCACTACGCCAGCGCAGTCATGGTCTACATACAGAGATTGGCCTGAGGGGTGGGCGCGGTCAAGGGGAAAAGGAAGCGATGACAAAGGAAGGGGACTCTTAGGGGCCTTGTTGTCTTGGCAAGAGGTGGGAGGAGGTGGCTGGCTGTGCCATCCCATTGCCTCACCACCTGTCCTCTGAAAAAGCACCGTCGGTTTGCCAGGAATGAAAAATCAGCAATGAATCTCTTGGACACACACACACACAATTGAAAGCAGAAATATGCTTGTTACACTGTTAAATGAGTCTTATTATACTTGAATCGCTGCCTTTTGTAATGAGATATTTTAGCTTTATTGATGGATTTATTTATTTTGAGCACATTTGCCGTTTCTGACCTTCCCTTGTCCTTTGGATGCAGAATGGAGGACAGCCGCTTCTTGTGTGATGGGGCTATTAATGATGAGGAATGTTATCTACAGTTCAGGCAATGTTTTATTTGGGTCAGCCTTAGGTCTGGTATGCTCCATTTACCAAGTGTGGGTGCAAATATAGACTGGCCTCATACCCTTTGTATGTGTCTAGTAATTGCATTCTAGAAATGCCAACATCTCGGCTGCCAACGAGCCCTCCTTGGGAGGTGCGATCACGCCTGTTGAGGCATATTATCTCAGAGGCAAGCTGTGAATGAGTACAGAAAACACTGAAGTCAGTTGGAGTTTTTGGAACGCAACAACATTTTGTTATATTGTATGGCTTTAGATATTCAGTTATATTCAGAAGACATGATCATTGGTTTGACTTGATGTCCTGCAGGCGGAGGACGTGGGTGATCCCCCAGTCAGCCTCCAGATATTTTTAATGTTCAGGGTATTACATGTGGGTGTGGAGTATTATACTTTGTGAACAAGACATAATACGTCAGCGGCGACGCAGTGGTCAGTGCTGCCGCCTCACTGCAAGAAGGTTCTGGGTTCGAGCTCGGGCCAAGCCGGGGCCTCCCTGTGCCTGCGTGGGTTGCGCAGCTTAGCTTGACTGGACCCCGCCTCTCACCCAATGTCAGCTGGGATTGGCTCCAGCCCCCCCATGACCCTGTTCAGGATAAGTGGTATAGATAATGGATGGATGGATATAATATGTCTTGATGGTTGCAGCAAGCTGGAAATCCTTTTTAGTGCTCTCTAGAGGGTTTACATGTGTGGAGTGAAATATTCAGAAGGGGCTAGCAAAGGAGGAGGTGCAGTTTGGCTCTTGACAGTTGACTGTGGTAGGCAGTGAACAGATAAAATTGTTTACTCAGTGTTAAAAAAAAACTTATCCCAGGTGCAACATGTAGAAGTAATTTTCTTAAAGAGCCACCGTTGTATGACCAACCAGCATTTAAAGTTGGAAACATTGCTCTGTTGAGATTAAATGTGGCAGCATACTATGTTTTTACTTGTTTGTCATGGTATCGTTATAGTACGGGGATTTCGTGTGTTTAACTTGGCAGTGAAGTCAAACTTCTGGTTTTGTGACAGCAGCTACAACCCCAGCTGAACTGCACACAGTTGCTTCGTGCCCAGGCACCTGTCTGCATGTCACCACACACTCCGAGAACAAGCTACCAACAAGGATGCTTTGTAAAGTGGCTATCTGGGCCCCGCTGGAGCTCTCCAGGGTTAGTGGGGACATATGTCCTGGATGGACCTGTGTCGTCACTCCTTCCTAATACAAGTGCCAGTTGACAGCATAATGGAGAGTGGTGGACGACTCCCACAAAGGCGGGTCTGTGCATGTGCAGGGCCAGGTTTTTCTCAAGACTGGAATCCAGACTTGCCCTCCTCAAGCTGCCTGACCTTTCTTTTTACCAGTTGAGGAGAATGTTGAGATTGTAGCCTTGAAGCCCTGTAGAAAGATGCCATCAAAGGCCAGCCATATAACAGCACTGGCCTCATGGGTAGCCTGGTTCGCCTAAATTTAATTCATGAGTGATACTTCAGAGCAGGGATGGATTCTGATAACTGGTTCCAAACTGGTAAAAGATCCAGGTTTGTTAAATGTCAGTGAAACAGATCCCTATGATATTTAATTATTATTAACGGAATGATAAAGTAGAATTAATATTAATTTTATGATGTTCTTTCTTTGGCTTCTGCAGCTGCAGCACAGTCCCTCGCTTTGCAATGCCCAGTTATCCAGAATGCTCCTTGATACACCTAGTTTAAAGATTATCCTTATCCTTTTGTTGACAGTTGCAGCTGATCACAGCACAAACACAAGTCACTAGTTGACCTCCAAAATATACATATGTTCAGCACTTATGCTTGTTGAACGCCCTGCATTGGCGTTAGCTCATAATCTTTGTAGATGAGCCAAAGAAGGAGACATTAAAGGTAAACCAGACCAGCCAGGTGAAGCGACTGCTCTGAACAGCCAGTCAGAGTACGGTAGCTCTCTCTTTTGTTGTCAGTGATGTGGCAGCAAAAAGTGTAGGTTGTCCCTAAAAGTGCCTCACAGTTGACTGCTTGTTGTGCCGAGGCCCTTAAATGACAGGTCAGGCTATTAGCATGCTTCATTTATGCTGCATTTGTCATAATAGCAGTCTTTGAGGTGCAGTACATAACAGTAGGGGATATGCAGATAAGTGTGGCCATGAAACGGCCTGGCTGTCATATGCCACAGGTTCCATTTGTGAGAATAGCTCACATACAGCCCATAACATCCTGTCTTCCTTTCAGCCTCCTCCATTGTTCCGGCTCTGCTATGCTCCAAAGCTGATTACAGTGCCTTCTTTAATGAAAGCTAATCCTGTGTCACGGCACTGTGGAATAGGGGGTTGGGGGGGGGCAGGCTTCAGCCTGGCAAAGCTAACAGGGAACGTCTTCTTCAGGGCCTGTCAGTGGCTTTCAGAGGAAATGCCAGGGTATGTTAACGCTGCTGCAAACCTAGAGGTCTGTGAGGAGTTCTACAATGAGACTGGGGCTCTTAACACCTTAAACACAGCGCTGCCCACACTTGGCATGGCCTGGAATAATTCACTTGAACTGTGTTCACTCCAGCCATTCATCATAGCTCTCTATTAGCTGGAACTGACTTGTCTAAATTACTCTAGTTCACTGTTGTATTCTGTTTCAGGTCCATGTTAGTTCATAACCTGTAGTGAGAAAGCACTCTCTGTTTCATATGTCTGAAGGAAGATTTACACTCATGGCCACTTTCTTGGAAGGGGATCAAGTTAAAGGTGCATTAAAGATTTCTCATACGGTCTGATAAACCCAGTGACAGTGGGACAGGATGTGGTGTCTCTCAGATAACCACCCCCCACCCCCCACCTCCCACCTCCAATGACCCTCTGCTGCCTGCAGCCCTCTGTTATTATTCAAGCTTCTCTTTTGCACAGAGAGAGTGGGACAAAGAAAGAGCAACAACCAGGGTTAACATGGGTTTGGCTGTTTGACATGGAGAGGGTTAAAAGCAGCCAGAGGACTCAGACTGGATCCAGATGTGGCCTTCTTCCTTCTGGATGTGTTAGCATCTAAAGCTAATGTTTTCATATTGACAAAGCCACTGTATTTGTCGGTCACACCGTGGCTGGTACCAGATCTGTTTAATAGGGTCCACACTCACACAGAAACCGACCTGCCATTGGATTGCTGGGCCTGTACTTTACAGCAGCATATGTATATTTGAAAAGCACTGAGATGGAAGGCAATGTGACAAAACAGCCATCCTGCTGTCCTGCTTTTACCATAACAACTTCTGCATCGAATGCTGTATGAAACAAAAGCCGCCCGCGTTGCTGAGTGTTTTGCCCTTTTTACTTAGAGAAGAAATTGTAGCTCTTTCACTGAGTCGATATCTAATTTCTAGACAGTGAGCTGACGTGGCCATGTGTGGTCAGGGCATGACTTCTAATTTGCTGTGGACTTATAAGTTGATGTGTGAAGACAGTAAATCTGCAGGGACACCCCCATCAGTGGTCTGTGCGTCAGGGAATCGATCGTTTGTGATAGCCCGACAGATGATCTTTTATTTTTCATCATCACACTTGATGCATTTTTATTTCATTGACTGATCTTTGACTCTTCCTGATTTATGCACCTGCCCCTCCTCTGGCTGCAGGCCACTGTAGTCGTTTGCTCACTGTGATCCAGGTCCCTGGCGGCCTCGCCCTGTGACATTGATCGGCGGCTACGTTGGTGGGCTTCCACCCCCAGAAACCAGTGCAGGGACATCTCTTAGAAGGTGCTCATCCACCCCTGCACCCATCCATCCATCCATCCATCCATTTTCCTCCGCTTATCCGGGACCGGGTCGCGGGGGCAGCAGTCTAAGCAAAGATGCCCAGACTTCCCTCTCTCCAGACACTTCCTCCAACTCCTCCGGGGGAATGCCGAGGCGTTCCCAGGCCAGTCAAGAGGCATAATCCCTCCAGCATGTCCTGGGTCTTCTCCGGGGGCTCCTCCCGGTGGGACATGCCCAGAACACCTCCCTAGCAAGGCGCCCAGGAGGCATCTGAAACAGATGCCCGAGTCACCTCAGCTGGCTCCTCTCGGTGTGGAGGAGCAGCAGTTCTACTCTGAGCTCCTCCCGGGTGACCAAGCTCCTCACCCTATCTCTAAGGGTGCGCCCGGCCAATAGGACATAACATGACTAATAAGAGAAAAACCACTAAATATTCCACAGTCAATTGTTAGTGGTATTATAACAAAGTGGAAGCGATTGGGAACGACAGCAAC
>NW_018128189.1:129919-147737 GCF_001952655.1 Monopterus albus | reverse complement strand
CACGTCACTCGTTGGGGCAAAGCCCGGCCGGCCCCTGTGGGGGGAGGCCCGGCCACCAGGCGCTCGCATTCGAGCCCCAACTCCGGGCCTGGCTCCAGGGTGGGGCCCCGGCTGCGCCATGCCAGGCGACGTCACGGTCCTTGGTTTTAATCTATTCATAAAGGGCTTTTGAACAGCTCTTAGTCTGACCCGTCACCCAGGACCTGTTTGCCTTGGGAGACCCTACCAGGGGCATATAGCCCCCGACAACATAGCTCCTAGGATCACTCGGGTACTCAAACCCCTCCACCACAATAAGGTGGCGGTTCAAGGAGGGCCTGCTACCCCCAGAAACCAGTGCAGGGACATCCCTTAGAAGGTGCTCATCCACCCCTGCACCCCCATCTATCCATCCTTACATGCATACATACATTCATCTCTCCCTTCGTTCGCCCACGCTTCAGCCATAACCTCACTAATTAATCAGGGACTTAGAGTGCTGTCTGAGCAGCGGTGCATTTTGATCACCTGCTGCTGCCAACACTTTCTACATTTCTCATCTAAAATCTGTTGAGCCAAAAGCAGGATTAACGTTTGCTTTGCACTCAGCCTCACTCTGCTGTCAGCCAGCTCTCTAAAACACTGCTGTGGGCTATTCTCTATCAAAGCTTGATGCTCTTTGGTAACTGTGACAGACATGGCAGGATGGATGCAGGTCCTGGGTGGATTGTTGGCTCGTATATGGCTTGCTTAGTATACGACCCGTCTGTCTTAATAATGAGGATCCTGAGGTAGCTGTCATCGACAGGAGCCTCTGTGCAGACAGCCACATATGTTATGGTGGTGTACAGCTGCCACACTCCTGTTGTTTTTGTTGTTCACCCCATCTTCCATCTGACAGTGAGTGTGATAAGGCTTCTGCCCAGATTCTCATCCTTGGACCAGGTCGGTGCACAACGTAACATGCTGCAGGCGACTCATTTTTAAGCCAATATTTTGATGGATGAAAGATTAAGACTGAGACTCCACAGTGCTGTTTCCCTGGCAACCTCTTTTACTCCGTTTTATCTAATATCTTTCCTGTTTGTCGATGCGAGGTAAAAGCTTCTGTCTCTGCAGCAGATAACAGTCAGCAACTGTTTAAAGTACAGTGACCGTCCACTTGTAGCATTAAATTATGGTCATTTGAGCCACAGTTAATTATGACGTACAGGTATGAGAATGTGCTGCACATGTTGTCAAAGCAATGCAAACAAATAGATATGTGTTTTTTTACTTCAGAGCACAGAAACAAGGGGAGAAACCGTTTGTACAAGCAGCTTCAATGTATTAACATGGATTTATAGAATGTAAACAATGTCTTGTTCTGTAAAAGAAATAGTGGGTCAAAGATAATAGGCTTGTATCAAAACACATCGTTTTGGAAAATCAAACAAGTGGGCTCTGCAGATGGGTACCCACTCCACAGTACAGGGCAGTGCACAGCAGCATTTGTGCTCCATGTAGCTGAGCACCAAGCAGCGCGGTGGGGGGGGGGGCTGAAACAACCTGCAGCGCTTCACAGCTGTGTACCTGAGTGTTGAGTAACATTATTAACCGAAGGAAATAAATTGGCTGCAGATCATCTCTGCTCTGAAATCTGGACAAATACAGCCTCATGTTCACACAGCGTCCAAATTGACCTGGCTTGCTATTAATTTGAGGGAATGAATGGAGTAATTCAAAGGCACAATTCAGTAATTTTCAGCTGTGAATTATTAATTACAGGGCACAAATGAAGTAGTACAAATTATTAATTTGAATGAGCGACTGATAATTTGTCTGTACAGATGATTAAATATGTTATCCTTAATACCCGCTGGGCTCTGTAGCGTTACTTGTCTACATGGCATGATGTCTGCCTTTGATACAGGCCCCCTGAGTCTTTGTTGACAGCTCTGCTCAGTCCCCTTTTTGCATTTTTATTTCCTCTGACACGGCCGAGGGCTCTATTTCTTCTTGTAACCTCTTCTCTTTCTGTCTGGCTGTCAGTGTCTGGGAATGCGAGTGTTACTGGCTGCGCTCTCCTTCCAGCCTCGTACCACGGAGGTAACGGCTCCGCTCCCGTACCTGAGCGCAGATTCAGTCAGCAGACTGAAAAGTGCTGAGCTTCAGCGCTGCATTAGGGGCTTCTCTCCTTCTTCTTCACACCAATTTCTGTGTGACCTTTTCACCATTAGGCCTGACGCCTGCAGGCCTGTTGTGGTCTGTCCTCAGTGGCCAGAGCAGAGTAGTTTCCTCTTTGCTTGTGTGACTCATACTAAATGTGGAGGATCAGTCTGTGCTGAGGAAGAAGGGGTTTTGAAGGATTAGCCCAGTGTATGTGTCTGCTTTATGGTTTCTTTGCTTAAGAATCATCTCTGAGTTAATCTGGCAGCCTAAGTCCCCTCTTAAATATTGTTTTAATTCCTCCTCTATTCGAGGTTTTGTACTGTGGACTGTGGCTGTCACTCTGCAGCTGGAATCCATGTTTTATTAATTGTATATGAGGACTGCAGGCCTGTGAATAACTTAGTGTTCTAGGCTTTCTGGAGAGAAAGGTGGGGTTGTCCAGCTCTGAGGCACATCAGCTGGTGTTTCCAGTGTGAGGTAGAACATATTGGAAATAATTCATTCAGTCATGAATATAATTTGTTATATGGTTCAGCTGGTGCAGTTTATCAGCAGAGGTAGCTATATGGTTTCAGTCATCTAAGCGTAGGCGGCTTTAAGTCATGGAAAAAATATTACTGAGCCCAAACCTGCGCTGTCTCCCTCCCTCTCCTCTCTCCCCCAAAGTATCACCTAGAGGCGGGTTGGCCTCTTGTCTGCTCGGCTGACTTGGCTGTTTCTGTCGTTCCGTTAGGTTTGTGTACAAGCTAATGGGTGTTGAAGGTAAAGGGAGGTGGCAGTGGCTGTTTACCACATGTTTAAGCTGAACTGATGTCTCACCTTGCTCTCCGTTAGTACCCGGGGGGGCTGTGCATGAGTCACAAATACTATATACAATGTCCACAGATATGTGTTTTTGGCCAGTTATCCCAGCAGAGTGACGTGGTGTCCCCCCCACCCCCTACACAAAGGTTTCCAGCCCTAAAGGAGTCAGAATCTGATTTCATGTTTTTTAATCTACTTTCAACAGCAGATTTGTCAGTTATACAGCCTGTGTTACTGTGGCACAAAGGTTTCCAGCCCTAAAGGAGTCCAAATCTGATGTCATGTTTTTTAATCTACTGTCAACAGCAGATTTGTCAGTTATACATACAGTCTCTGCCTGTGTTACTGTGAAGTATAATTATCTTTGTGTTGTTTTTCTCTGGATGTTGCCTGTTGTAAACGGCACTGCTGCAGGTCTCCTACCACACACTGGTATTCACATATGATTTGACCAGTCAGTGAGTTTCCAGTCGATCCATTACCACTTACTTTCCTCAGGATGATGACTGCAGAGCGGCGCGTTCAGAATGGGTCTGGGGACAGGTGACCGCCGTTGTGTATGAGTAAGGAATCAGTGTTACAGATGACTATCACACTTTGGATCAGACACCACACTGCCTTTGATTAATAATGTCTGGCTATGCAGTGAAGTTAACTTCTGGTACTGTGTGCCTTGAATGAGCTGACCTTTGTTGCACTCACACATAGTTGTGGAGTCTTTGTTGTGCTTCAGCTGATGCTCACGCTGAGATTTCCACTGGTCTTGCTGAGTTTTAGTGGGGGAACATTGCCAGTGTGGGGGCCTGTCCGGAGCAGCCGGGCGGAGGCCGCGACAGCCTGAGTCTCGTCCACACTCCGAGGGCTCCCGCTGCATTATCCAGTGTCAGGAATTTCTTGGGGGTCAGTTTGGCTTCTGATGAGAAGACTGTGCATCGCAGGACTTAGGTTTCTGGAGCTGGAGTTCCAAGAATTGTATCATAGATAGCTGCTTTTCTTGCCAGGCAGTCTGCTGTGTTTGTATGGTTTCAAAGGGGTTTGATTGTTTTATCAGTGCCCACTCATTGGCTACAGTCCCAACACAGCTCAGACACTGCAGACTTAATATTTTTTTCAAACAGTGAGAGACAGGTACTCACAGATAGCCTGCTCCTTCTTCAGCGTCTGGGGCAAACACAATCAATGGTTGCTATAGGTGCTGCTGTGCAGGTAATGAAAATAAACTGGCACCATGGCTGCCAAAAGTGGCACTAGTTGGATATTGATCAACCATATTGTGTGAGCGGAGCTGTATTATTTCAATTAAAGGACTTCTTCAGTGATCTGTGATGCTTTATAGCGGCAGCGTGCTTCAGTGTTGTGAAGTTCAGTTTTATGAGTTCTAGAAATCTCTCCTGACTTTCACTGAATGTGACTGCTCTGATGTTGATTCTGTTTAGGTTAGCACAGACAACTCTCAGGCAGCTGACGAGGCCAGCGAGGAAGCTGATGTGCACCAACTGTAAACATGTGAACTGCCAGATCAGGGCAGGTTCTCGGCCGCACTCTGTGTTCTTCACTAAACGAAGCCAGGTGCTGCTCGGTGAGCTCTGCAACAGTCTGTCTCACTTTCTCTAATTAAGCTGATCTGTCCAGCACCATGACTGCTCCCCCTCCCGCTGCCTCATTCCTCAGAGAGATCACATTAGCTATGAACTGCACCGACTCGAACATTTCAAGCCGCCTGTTACCCCACTGCCTCTCTGCAGGCTCAGATGCACTGCGCCTGGGAGTCCAGATTTCTCAGGAGTCGCTCCTGAATGTGCACTGTGTCATGTGCTCTGCCATATTTATTCTGTTCACAGTTGCTGCATGAGCATAGGTAGTGATCTAAAACTTTGACACTAAGAATCCATGATAATCCACTTTAGAAGAAAATAAGGAAATGTCGCTACAGACCTTGGTCACCAGCACAGGACAGTGCACGCTTATTAAATAAAGCTTGATTAGCACCCCCCCCAAGACATTCAGAGTGGTCTATTAGTCTTTAAGCCTAATGGCTGATGGATGGCTTTAATTTGTATCTTGGAAATTACAGTGCTAATCTGAGATGAATTACCAGTGAAATCAGACTCCAGACCTTTCTCCATCCTCTCTGACCCCCTCTTGCCATTTCTCTCTCTGCTAGATTCAAAGCTGCAGTGCAGTTTCCCATTTACACAACAGAAGGAACTAGAGAAATGGTCAAATTAATGAAGGCAACAGCGAGCGGCTAACAGAGACCGTTTTTGAGTCGTACTTGTGTTTCAGGCCGATATCCTCAGGTCAGTTTATGTTCTCACGGCTCTATAAGCCCTGGGTGAAGGGATGGAGAGAGAGAGAACAATCAGCAGCCGCTGGTTTGGGAGGAAAAGCACTGGGATTTTGCTGCTTTTAGATTTTGACTGTCAGTGGCTCATGTTTGAATGACTAATTACTACAATGACTGAGAAATGCACGCTCCATTATTTAATCTTGTTTGACACCACCATTTATTTTCCTTTGTAGATATCTGAACCCACCAAAGGTTTGATGATGTTTCTCCCTCGACTGAGTGGTTATTAATCCGCGTTGTGCTTGGGACTTGGGAGTGCCGCCTTCTTCTTTTAGACTGGAGAACCTTCCACTGTGCCATGTAATGTTTTGGCAGAGGTGGCTGTTGGTCTTGTTAATAAGAGGGCTGTTGGAAAGTTCACAGTGTGTCCATTGTCATCGCTGTAGGAAATGGAAGGCTGATGTGTTGAGGCTGCCAGTGTGCCAACAAACACATCTTTGACGTAGGTTATTTCTGTTGAAGAATAATGTTATTCTTTAGAATCTGAGTGTCGGCCGTGTTATGTTTTGTCACTTCAGTGGGAGCAGATGTGGATGGATGGTGGTACTGTTGTGAGGACCTCTGTGGTCACTTTGAAGGTTGATGTTGTGTCCCCTCACCTCAGGATGTGCATGTTCAACATGGCAGTGGTCATATTTTTGTAACTGACTGAACATAATCACAGAAGAGTGTTCAAATGACCTGAGTCATCATTAAACACGGGGGTTTCCATGCACGACCCTCGGGTGAGTTGTTACTTATGTTTCTATAGAGTCAAGTCAAGATTCCAGAAGAGCAGAGCTGTGGTAGACTGTGCTGGGAGTTACCTCCTTTTTATTAACCTGACAGCATTCGGATCTGTCGGCTTCATGTCCAGTCATTTGGCAAACATCATGTGTGCAGCGTGGCTCCCCCCGTCATGGTCGCTGGGATGTCGTGTGTGTTATGAAGCTGTGAGGAACAAGCTAGAAGTGACCTGTGTCAGACTGAGAGAAAGCAGGTAACGGATCGATGAAGCCAGCGGTGTTACATATCTGTTACATGTCTGGTGTGTGTTAAGCAGAGTGCCTTCTGCCCTTTCTGATGGTTACACTTTCATATGGAGCCAAGTAAAATCAATGCCCCTGATATTTAGCAATTAACCATCACATCACAGATGTTTAAAGCACAGACCTGTTGTTGTCTGGAGAGAAATGCCCCCAAGCAGGTTCAGTGAAGTTCTCATGAGCGTTCACGCTGTATGTGTCTTACATCTCAGGGGTCATTCAGGCCCAGGGCCCCGGCCCCGGGATACCGTTGCACACCTCATGCTCGGGGGAGGCCGACCTGGGTAATGCCATCTCTGGTGGGGATTTATTTATGAGAAGATTCCTGTGAGCACACTGAGTTGTTAATTGGCTTGAACACAGGTTATGTTGACAGCCCGCTTTGGGTCAACCTTTACAGAAAGGGGACAATGCAGACAAAGGTTTTTCAGATGGAGAGCCATAGTACGTTATCCTGACACCACAGTGCTTCTGTTAAGCCGCACAGACCATCAAAACAGCAGCTAAGAACAAAAAGGCAGCTAGAAGACTCCTAGTGCTTTTTTGATGGTGTAGGAAACGTGTGAGCTAGTCAGAGAGGCTGCCTCTTGCACCTTGGTGAGTTTAAACTGTTAAAGGCACAGGAATCGTGAAAATATTGGGTGTGCTACGGTGCAGACACCTGGTAGAAAGACTTAGCTACCAAACATCATTTGTCACTTATCTGACATCTGATTTCCACGGATGTCACCTTTGGGAAGGATGAATGTTAACACAAACACACACTCACACACTCACAGCCCCCAGCTCAGCCAGCTTGGTGCGTTAGTAACACCCGTGCACATCTGTGTAACGCTCTGCAAGTGAGCATTAATTAGCAGCATGTTTGACTTTTTAAAACGTAAAGCTCTGCAGGTTGAGGTCTTTAATTATGTCCTTTTTGTATCTTTTCTGTCTGCAAATGATGTTCACATCAAGGGCTTGTAATGAGGAAATATTAGCAGGCCTTAGGTGGGGGCCACTGAAAGTCCCTTTAATGATGCTTTCATTTCAAAACTTAAAGGACCTTTTTACCTGTTTGATGTCAACTCCTACAATGGTAGTGACATTAGTTCGGTTAAAGAGCTGCACTGTAGGGTCTCCGTTCTTTTGTTAAAGGCTGTCTAAAGACCCATGGGGCTGTTTGCATAGGAAACGTGTGCACACTCTTTTTGTGCTGTGATTAGATTAGAAAGTTCATTGTTCACTGTTAAATGAATGCATGGAAACAGGATTCATGTTTTGAATGCAACAGTCTGTCCTTTTATAAGCCACTAATTATGGAAGTGGACACTAAGAGAGAGTTGTTATGCATTGGGTTAGTCTGATTCCCATGATGCATTGGGTTAGTCTGATTCCCATGATGCCTTCAAGACTCTTGGAAATAATCATTTTCTCTGTTGAACTAATTGTGACTGTCAAATAAGTAAATGCATATCAGACTGAACATTCTGCTTTATTCTTCTGATCAGACACACAACCTAGATCATAGAAGTTACACATTCAACCCTGCAGGATCATCTGCTCCTATGATTCCCTGTCCTCGTGTGAATAAGACAACAAATACTGTAGTCCTCTGCTTCATTTTCAAAGTGTAATCTCTGTTGCTATGAATATTGCCAAGCAAACTAGAAAGTCTGTGGGTCTGTTATAAATATTGAAAATTAAATGACTCATAGATCCTAGCAGCAATTTGGTAAATTGTTTCCAGGGGAGGGCTTGGAGCATGGAAATGAACGCTGACTCCTCTCCTGCAGGGAGTGGATCCCCTGCAAGGTACAAAGTACCTGCTAATCAAACAGCTCAAATGCCATTTGCTCAGTGATGTGGAATTAAGTGTGTCGTCTTAAGCTGTTTGTCGATGAAAAGTACATCAAAACACTGTAAATATGTTATGGGAGGTTACCAGCTGTAACTGTGTGTGTTTTCTTTTTTTTTTGGTCTTATCCTTGCAGCTGTCCCGTTCCCGCCCAGTCACCGGCTGACGGCTAAAGAGGTGTTTGACAGTGAGGGGAAACCAAAAGTGGATGTGCTGAAGGCTCACCTAACCAAGGAGGGTCGCGTGGAGGAGGCGGTGGCTCTGAGGCTCATAGGAGAGGGTGCTGCAATCTTGCGTTCAGAGAAGAACCTGCTGGACATCGAGGCCCCCGTGACAGGTCTGGAGTCACATACCGCACACTGTTTGGTCCCAGATGTGTGGCGTCACTGGGGCGAGGGCTCTGAGCCGAAATGTTTTTGGAAACCACTTCTGTGATTTATGAATTAGGCTGTATTGCTACATTTTTATCACATTTATTGACTTGTTTATACCAAAGCATGTGTTTGTCCATAAAGTCATCAGTCCACATCCCGTTCAGAGTTACACCATTACAATAACCTGTGCATCCCTGTTGGTCTCACGTGTTCAGATGTTTAGACAACATGCAGCTACAGACGGGTGAGAGAAAGGAAACCCTGAACAAATGGGTGGTCTCTTCCAGGATGACAGTGCCCCCCCCATGCACAGGGCACCAAGGGTCACTGGATGGTTTGATGAGGATGAGCATGATGTGAATCGTGGTCCTCACAGTGGTCTCAACCTAGCCACACACCTGTGGGAGGTGTTGGAGTGACATGCTCCACCACCATCACCACATGAGGGAGTAGATTTCAGAGGCTTGGAGAGTTGATGCCAAGGTGGCAGGTGGTGGCCCCGCACCTCGCTGAGACACTCTGTGTCGGGTCGTCCTTTAATCTGTCATCTGGCCGTGCACGTGTTAGAGAAGAAGCATTCTTGTTCTCCTAAGAGGAGACTGCAGGCTTACAGCGCTATGAAAACTTAATTTTCTTAATTGAGTCGCAGTGCCTCCTCCCGTCCACACATGAGCCAAGCACCTAGCCATAGCAGTGTGTTTTACTTTAGGAAACACTAATTTAATTTATCCAGTATGACAAAACTAACAAACTCTGCCACAGTCTCACTCTCATTAAGACACTGTACTGTAACCAAGTACAGCTGTTTTAATACTGAGCTGCTAAAATTGGAAAAAGGTAATGAGGCTAATTTCCCTCCTTCTTACGGAGCCATTAGCTGTTGTCATAAAGCATGAAGGGCATGAAAAGGTGAAACATTCATCACGTTTGTGTAGACAAACATTTTTCACAAGGTTTATTTATTTATTGTACAGTCAAGTGCTTTTTTTGCCGTCTCCAAAGCTGAGCTCATTCATCCGGCCTCTGAAGAAACCCAGTGTAGTAGGAGGCTGCCTGATATATATGCCCAGACCCTCTGCAGCTATTGTTGTCTTTCTTCCTGGTCAAGTGCCCTGCTCCTCCATTAGACTTTCTGATAAGGCTTCTTTGATGTTGTTGCAATCAGTAGCTGAGACCCACTCAAAGGATCTATTGTGGCATAATTTCCTCACATGGGCTCCTTCCCAACATGTGCTTCAGAGAGGCAGACTTCGCACTTGCTTAAATTCATGAATGCGTGGTCCTTTCTCAGTGTTTACCGAGGCCATTATGAGAAGACAATATCTTGTCTGGCTGCTGAAGAGGCTGAAGCTTAAAGATGCAGACAGGTTTGGACAATCAGGAATCTTACTGACTGCTTCTTTCTTTGCATCTGCAGACACATGAACAACAGGGACTAGAGCTCCTGTAGCACAGCTAGAAATCTGTGTCAGGTTTTAGAGTGATTTATGACCAAGTGTCACTGTCCAGTGTGTCCCTCATTAATTAGGGTACCACAGCCCATTTCTGTTCATACATTCTAAATCTTACACATGGCACCTTTAAAGTTTATTAGAGAAGATGAAAATATGACGGTGCTTGTTCCAAAGTGTTGGGTGTGGGAGAGATCAGATGACGGAGTAAGGATGCTGGAGTCTGTTACGAGATGTAAAAACATCCGATTTCCTGCCTTAACCTGATCACAGTCTAGTTTCTCGTGCTCTTACTGTAGTGGTCAGATTGTCATTGAAATCCTGAGGAGCTCACACAGAAAACGTTCTAACTGTTCAGTGATGGCCAGTAAACATCCTTCCTTTGTTGTGTTAGACTGTGTGCAGGCAGAGGATCCTGTGTGTGCTCATGTGCACGAGCAGTGAAGCGCTTCTTGCCCTCCCACACAACACCTCTGTGTCAACCCCTCTCCCACTCAGTCGTTCTTTGCAGCCAGGATTTCTCTGCTACGCGTGCTTGTGATCCTTGTTTCCCCAAACTCGCACACCGTTCTCTGTAAACACTTCTTTGTTTCTATCCGTGCTCCTCTTCCCTCTGCCGTGTTTTGTCTTTGTGCCACGCTCAGGAGCTGTGTTGCGTTCTCTCTCTCTCTCTCTCTCTCTCTCCTTGTGCACATCTCCAATTCCTGCACGACACATGGCCAGCACATTAGTATGTAAATATTTATCATAGATGCAAAGCACCATGACATGTCAGCTCCCTCTCTCTCTGCTTCTCACAGTCACACAGTCGATCCCTGGTTGGGCCAGATGGCAGGCATGGAGGGGGGGGTGTGTGACAAACGGAGCTGGCCACTGGGTACAGGCTGCTTCCTTCACACAAGTGGCCCATCATCAGAGCTCCATCATCAGCAGTCAGTGCTCGGGCCACATGCTAAAACACAATGAAACGTGTTTTACTGGAGCCAAGATGCATATTTTGTATATGTTGAGTTACTATCAATAAGTAAGTAACAAATGATAGAGAAATGAATTAGAAGAGCACTGATAAGTTCATCTCACTGCCAGATGTCCTGTTAGGAATCATTTGGTTACAGTTCTACTACTAAACAAGTTTAAACTTTCAAATATCAGTGGGTGAGACCTCACAATAGTCCCGCATCGGCCAGGCTGCAAACCATGTTGGCACACGCCAGTGTCAGGACACTGAGGTGTTTGCAAATGTTTAAAAGGATATTTCTGCTCTGCAAAATTCTGTGCATTTTTTCCATCTTAACTATTTTTGTTCAACGGAAATATTTGTAAGTAAGTATAAGTTTGAACTCTTCATGCCTCTAAACATGAATTCATCCAAAAAGGGGACTCACAGAGCTCATCAGCCTCTTCTGGACAGAGACTCTGCTGTATTAGCGTTAAGCTAACCCGTCTTTATTGTGGCTTTGCCTATTTACACACAACTAAAAAAGGCCGGCATAATGCTGCCCCTGTGTTCTGTTTACACAGATACCGGCGTCCTGGTAGTAGAGGTGACACATGTAACCATGCGTTTAACAGTAATGTTGTTTCTTTCAAATCATCAATGGCAGACAAACACAGCGGGGATGTGTTTTTTGCTTGTTGTGCACAGTTACGACACGATACAGTTGTGCACAGTTTACAACGTGTTCATGATCACAGGTTCTGTTTCTTGGAAGCAGTGTTAAAATCTAAACCCCGGTGGCACAGCGTCCACACAGCACATCATAGCTCCGCCCACAATCGCCCTGGCTGCCTCTCTCCATTGACTCAGGGCCTGAGATGGATTGGTTGAACTAATTTTACAACCTCTCACGGTACAACACAGGAGAGTCCACACTGACCCCACGCTAAGTGGTGTGGCGGACAGTTGGCACAACAATCCCACCTTATGGGCGGCACAGAGACGGATTCAGCCTGTTATAAGGGGTTTTGAGTAGTTAGTGCTGTACTTTGCTCTAAAGAGTCACAGTTAATGAAGGATTAGAAACCATATATCAGGCACGATGAGGTTTCTTGTTGCTGCTGTACTGGTTCCACATTACATACAGACTGATGTTCATAACAGATTGCTAGCTCCACCTCCGCCTTTGCATAAATGTGCTGCAGGATGTGAGTGCCATCAGAAAACCGGAGGTACTGTTATCATCCAGCCTCAATCAAAACATGATCTGGCACAGTGTGCCTCGTTCAATGAGGCTGGCCGTTTGGAGTGGCCTGTGTAGGTTCTGAAGCCAGGTTGTGTAATGCCCACCGCCCACTCTGTAGCTGCTGCTACGCAGGGAGATCACTTCAGTGCACAAGCAGTAGATGGCCAGAACGAATTGTTTCTCACTCCAGATAATGTACTCCCACCTGCTCTTATGTGGGTTGTGGTTCTCACCTCGTTTTTGTGTGTTGTGTGACAAGAGGGAGGGAAGCAAAGCATGTCTGTAGGTGTACTGGAGCAGAGCGCTGGGTGGATTGTGTGTTTGCTGTTGTGAAGCAGAGCCCTGAAACGGAGGAGTGAGCCGCTGTAGCGTTTTCTGTTTGATTCCCATCGAGCGGCATCATCCACGCTCACACAGGCGAGGTGCCTACGACTCACAGTGGCCGTCACATTGGCTCTTCTCGACCAGTAATTGAACTCTCACCGTCACCCTGCTGTTTTCTTCACTAGCCAGTGACTCTCCAAAAGGTCAGCCGGAGGTGCAGTCCTCCCACGCAGTGCTGTTGGTGTGCACTTCAGGTGAAGTTGCTGCCTCTCTACACCCCCACCTGCATCGCTGGCTTCAGAAACCATGAAAATATTAACATCTCTGTTAAAAAAAGAGCCTGTTTTATTGCAACCCTTATATTTGGGCCAAACTATAAACACAGAGTTATCACAATAATCACTCTCTTGGTGGTCATCCCTTCAGAACAGTTGCTGTACACAGATGGTTTCCTGTTACATCTATGTGCTTCTGTACAATAGATGCATTGTTGCCACTGGTGATGCTTGTAGAGCTCTTTATCAGGTCTGCAGCTGCTTAGATTTGCTGTTGTTGTCAGTGACATCAGCTACAAATTCAGTCCCACTCAGATTTTTCCACAGCAATAACCACCTTCAGCATCGTACGCCTTTGTGGTTCAAGCAAAATAAGTCACTTGGATTGTGTAGTTGTTGTCCTTTTATTTAAATTCATGCACATTTTACTTAAAGGTGCAGTGTGTGAGATTTCGTGTTAAACAGCCGTTTCACAGCGATTACCGTAAATGTAGGGCAGATTGTGCTCTCAGAAAACAAGTGTGGCTGACTTGACCAATCAGAAGCTAATGGCTGCACAGTGGGTTATCCAACACTGGCCGTGTTCTAGCTAAAGCTATCAAACTTGTAATAGGCTAAATCACCTGTCCAGCAGAAAACACTTCGGCATCATTTTGGAAACATTTGTCCCTCATCAAGGATTTTTGTCTGGGAAAGGCCAGACTACCGTTTATCCTCATCTTGTGCTGTCGCCTGCCCCGTTTCTTCATGTGTTTGCTTCTTCGACACACTGCACCTTTAAGTGTAGTGTGTTATCCATTAGTGTGAAGCCTTAATGGTGGCCACGTTACAAAGATACCCTCAAAATGTACAGCCTTCACTTCATTTCTTTCAGAAATAAAGAAGGTAGTTACTTTAATAATAACTGTACCTGCCATTAGGTTCTGTTTCAGCCATTTTTGTCCCATTAAATGAAATTTCCAGGAAGCTACTACCAACATAAATAGACCAGTGCTTCATAGTAGACTCGACTTGATTGCAAGAGGGAGTAAGGGCATCTGTAGAAATCAGATACAAATAATAAGGCTGCTTTTTGAAGGCGGCCCCTGCTGTGGATTTAAACAGTTACACAATGTGGGTTTAATACAAGACGAATGGTAAAGCAGAGGTTTTACGATGCAGTCAGGGAGAGCTGGTTCTCGGAGCTGTCTCACAAGGCTCGTAACTTGAGATAATTGCTCTCCGACGCTGTCCTCCAGCTCCCACTAATTGGGTATCTCTCTGAAATGTTTTTCTTTCTAACCATCTCTTTTTGTAGTTCTTGCTGCTAGATACAGTTTATACGGTGACAAAAAGTCAGTGTCCTTTTTCAAATTAGATTTCAATCTATTAATCCTGTTGTTCATTTCTTAATTAGCTGATTGTGCGATGACTAGATGAATTGCGGCACTTTGACAGCAGACAGACATCCTGCTTATCACTGCAGTCGCTGCGACAGAGGTCGCTGTGAATATTGCTGATTGTTATCATTATTATATTTGTTTATTGCGGCTCTCGGAGGAAGAAGGTGATTTACCGAGCTGGTTTCCTGAAGTCAGCAAAGAAATAAATGTCTCATTGTGGTAACTGCTGTTTTGATCACTCTGGCTGTATATGTTTAACTCGATGCATTAATTGTCTTAGTTTTGGTCAAAACCCAAACCGTCAGGGAGAGTGGGTCAGGGGCAAACCGTGCACTGTTTGAAACCAGTTGACAGCCTTGAACGTACTGGGTTCAGCGCCTGGAGGTCAGATCCTAGGATCCGGGCTCTTGCAGGATTTCTGTTCCCTTTTCACCCCCTTTTTTTTTTTAACTACGTCCAGATGCTTTCTTCTAAGTTTTTTCAGCAAAAGTACCTGTGGAGACCCAAACTGTGTGTGTGTGTGTGTGTGTGTGTGTGTGTGTGTGTGTGTGAAGACTATGCACTAAACAGACGCTTTCTCCAAGCCTCATTACCTACCTTCCTACATTCGGACCTTTAAAATGCCTTTTTTATGGTAATAAAGTTTTAAAATAATGTTTAGACTCCATGGTTATGCTTTCAGAAATTGTCTCACTTCTTTTCACCACTGTACTGTAGCTTCATAATAAACATGCAAAGAGAACAAGAGCCACAGTTTGGCTTTAAGGTAGAGGCGTTCGTGCACATCGTCAGTCCATCAGAGCCATTCAGCTGATGATCAGTTCACCTGACCTACTAATGAAGATGGGAGATTATCATTGTTCTTTTCATTTTATAATGTCAGGTTTTATTGTTCTGTGGCAAAACCAAGTTCATGGTCAGAAATTCAGGCCAACCTTTTCTTAGACAAACTTGACCCAAGTGCTCACACTAGAACGGGCTGAACACGTTCCTAGTTAGGGTCTGTTTGTAACTGCTGCGATGAGCCAGATCTGTAATCAACAGGACATGTTTGGAAATGTATACGACTGAAAGCCTTCTGTTGGGTCTCAGCCAATGAACCTGGAGTGTATTTGGCAGGGAAAGATGTGTTCATGTCTCGCTGTTCAGTCGGAACAGGTCGAGGTTGTGACGAGGACATGGTGGCAAAGGGAAGCCTGGAAGTGCACCATGTGATTCCTTTCCTTTGCACAATGTCATATAGAAAATAGCGTGAATTCAAGTATTAAAGTTTGTGCTTGTACGAGGCAGTAATAGTCTGACAGTCTGCTACACAGTAGAAACACAAAGCTGAATGGTTGCCACTTTCTGAGTTGATTGGATTCAGATTAACTCCACATTTTAGGTTTTGAGTCTGTAAAAGCTTCTGTTATGTCTTTTTTGGTACAAATGAGCATTTTTTTATTCTGCTTAGTTCTTTGCATAATTTCCTGGAGTAAGTGTGGGTTGTAAAGCTGACAAGCAGCAGCCGTCTGTTTTATGATAATGCCCTTGTCAGTTAAAAACGCAGAGTTTATACAAATACGTTTCACATTATTTAAGTATGAATTGTAAACTACCAGATAAAATGTTTGTACAGTTATGAATGGCCAATCAAGAAGGTTTTCCAGGGTCCCATGACATCCTCTGTACTTCTGTGTTCCTGGTTTCTAGGGTCTCTTATTAAACAAATAACGTCTCACCATGTTGCAGACACTTACAGCTGTTGTCCTGATGTGCTTTTGTCCCTCTCCTGCTTCCTCCCAGTGTGTGGAGACATCCATGGGCAGTTCTTTGACCTGATGAAGCTGTTTGAAGTAGGAGGATCACCAGCATCCACGCGCTACCTTTTCCTGGGGGACTACGTTGACAGAGGGTATTTCAGTATTGAAGTGAGTTTGTCTCTTTGTTTTTGTCCTCATGAGCGACTGATCAAGTGTGACACACACCATGTGCTCAGCTGAAGCTGTGTTTATTAATGCTTTCTTTGAGCATTGATCGAATCAGACTGCAGATAGAGTGGTAATACGCCTGGATAGCAAGTGTCTCCGTGTAGCTCCGGGTGTTGTAGGGAGCCAGGTGTTTAACCTGGACTGCAGGTTTGCATTTCCTGCCTTCTGAGGTGTGTCAGCCCGGTACTCCGGCTCCTGTCAAGCTTTGCCTTCTGTTCCAACGAGACTGAAATGTGCCACAAAATGTACTGCATGAATATTTGACTATGAAGAGGACTGCTTGTATTAAGCCACTCTGTGAACAGTGGGGGTCTAATGGTACACAAACATCACGGTACAGTCACTTATTAGGAACGTCTGTAAACATCAACAGTCGATAACGTGCCAGTGATGGCTGCGGCAGAAGGCATTATGTTTTCAGGTTGTCTGTCTGTCCCGTTCCTGAAACCGCGATTTGTCAGGAAATGTATTCAAATTTAGCACAAATGTCCACTTGGACTCAAGGATGAGCTGGTCAAAGTCAGTGACTTCCTGTTTGTCCCATTCCAGTGAATTTGACTGACTGACTGACTTATTACTAACTGCTCCAATAACCAGGCAAAGGCTGTTTAAATGGTGACGGAAGCGGAGTCTGTACCATGCTTGTTTATTCCTTGCAGCAGTGATATGCACACTCACGCGGTGCAGTTTCAAGTGAGTTAAAAAGTTTCTCATGCTGCCAAAAACACACCCAGTCACCACTGAACAAACATTAAGTGGCAGCCCGGAGTGCAGTAAACAAATAACTTGTCTTATCCATTTGTTTTTGTCTGTTCTTGTGTTTCACTGGGAGGCTGAAGTGTTCCCAGACAGGAGACCTTAGTGATGAGGGAGGGTCTTCTGGCTCTGGCTTCTTGTTTGCATTGGCCATGATGTTCACCAGCCAGAGGACTGGCTAAGCTAAAGGTGAATCCCATCCATCCATTATCTATACCGCCCAATCCCAGCTGACACTGGGTGTGAGGTGGGGTCCACCCTGGACAGGTCGCCAGTCTGTCACAGGGCTGACACTTAGACAAAACAACCACACACACACTCACAGTTTAGAGTCTCCAGTCAACCTAAGATGCATGTCTTTGGGCTGTGGGAGGAAGCTGGAGAGAACCTCACAGGCACAGGGAGAACATGAAGACTCCACACTGAAAGGCCCCGGGTCGACCAGGAAATCTCTTAAGGTTCGACACACCCCATTGTTGGAAATCAGTTTGTGATTGGGCGATTCACATATAGGACCGTTGGAAAGGACGTGTCAGTTAAAACGTGTTTCCTCGTTCCTTGCAGTTTGTCCTTGAATCTTTTCCTTGCGTCCTACATGGACGGGACTAAGACAGAAGGAGAAGAAGCAAGTGAAGGAAAGCTGGATGCCGTTGGTGGGGTTGGGATTCACCGCCGGTTTGCCGAGCTCTGGTCCGCCACTTAATATGTTCGTGTGGGAACGTGAATTTGAAAGAATGTTCTGCACACGGTACAAGCCTGCTGTTAAAGACTGTTCACCGAACCCGTTCGGTACCAAAGCGTGTACCTTTACACCCCCTGGCTCCAATGTCTGTTTTAAAGATGACCGTCTAACCAGTGTGTTCTCCTCTGTTTCAGTGTGTGCTGTACTTGTGGGCCTTAAAGATCCTTTACCCCAAAACACTGTTTTTGCTGCGTGGGAATCATGAATGTAGACAT
>NW_018128189.1:127856-128421 GCF_001952655.1 Monopterus albus | reverse complement strand
AAAACACACCCAGTCACCACTGAACAAACATTAAGTGGCAGCCCGGAGTGCAGTAAACAAATAACTTGTCTTATCCATTTGTTTTTGTCTGTTCTTGTGTTTCACTGGGAGGCTGAAGTGTTCCCAGACAGGAGACCTTAGTGATGAGGGAGGGTCTTCTGGCTCTGGCTTCTTGTTTGCATTGGCCATGATGTTCACCAGCCAGAGGACTGGCTAAGCTAAAGGTGAATCCCATCCATCCATTATCTATACCGCCCAATCCCAGCTGACACTGGGTGTGAGGTGAGGTCCACCCTGGACAGGTCGCCAGTCTGTCACAGGGCTGACACGTAGACAAAACAACCACACACACTCACAGTTTAGAGTCTCCAGTCAACCTAAGATGCATGTCTTTGGGCTGTGGGAGGAAGCTGGAGAGAACCTCACAGGCACAGGGAGAACATGAAGACTCCACACTGAAAGGCCCCGGGTCGACCAGGAAATCTCTTAAGGTTCCACACACCCCATTGTTGGAAATCAGTTTGTGATTGGGCGCTTCACATATAGGACAGTTGGAAAGGACGCG
>NW_018128189.1:88108-127216 GCF_001952655.1 Monopterus albus | reverse complement strand
ATGCTTTTACAGTTCATTCTGTTTTACCTTTGATCTAAGTCTGTGAGGTGCAGTGCAGAGTGGAAGGAGAACTGAGTGCTTCTTTCTAAAAGCTGTTTATTATGCATCCTACTCAGCCATTGACCTCAAACGCTCACTTTAAACTGCCCTCTGGCCTGGTCCAGGGTCTAGTCAGAGCTTTGTCCTTCCTGATATTTACACATATCAGAGCTATTTCTGTTGGACTCGGACAGAGTGAGGGAAGAAAACACAGCAGTGCTGTGGAATTGTGTTGTTTTTAAAATGTGTATGGGAGGGTTTTTGGCACTTTACAAAACATTTCCTTCCTACATTAGTACACAGCCCCAGTGTGTGAGAGCAGTGTTGTTTGACTTGGTGTGCTCTCTTTCCCCCATGACAGGTAGAATTAAGTATTCAGAGAGGGTGTATGACGCATGTATGGACGCCTTCGACTGTCTTCCTCTGGCCGCACTTATGAACCAGCAGTTCCTGTGTGTACACGGAGGACTTTCTCCAGAAATCACAAATCTTGACGACATCAGGAAAGTATGTTTATGTTTGTTTTTATAAGGTTAATAGCTTTAAAAACAGACCATGTATTAAAAAGTTGCACTTGCTTTTTCCCTTTTAATGAGGAAAACACTGTTTTAGCATAATGTGCTGTGAAAACAACAGCCCTGCTTGTGGTGCATGAAGTGATTCTCCCACGTGTCTCAGACAGCGCTCAGCACTTGGACACAGGGGATTGTTAGCACCGGTCTGATCCTCCCTCTGCTTAAAAAATGTTGAAGAGTCAGATCCTGCTTTCAAACTAATTGAGTAATTCCAAATGGATTTGGTGGCTGCAGTCAGAGGCCGTGCATAATAGAATTTGCTCTATTGAGGTGTCCATCATGCTACTCGTCCAGTAATCCACGAGCTTTTGTTGGAGGCAGGGCCATGCTTGGCTGACAGCAGAGTCATTTATATGTTCCTGTCTGGCCAGAAAAGCCTTCGAGGTACTGAAAGATGAGCACAGTCTTTGACACATCATCCTCAAATGAGGATTTATATCGCTTCAGCAAACAAGCCGGAGTCACGGCTCAATTAGGATGCAGCAGGCGGAAGCAGTATCTACGCTTCACGTGCAGTTTTTCCAGTCATGCTGACAGGTCTCCTTGCATTTTCCTCCACAGCTAGACAGATTCAAGGAGCCCCCAGCGTATGGACCGATGTGTGATCTGCTGTGGTCTGACCCCCTGGAAGACTTTGGGAATGAGAAGAGCCAAGAGCATTTCACACACAACACAGTGCGAGGATGTTCCTACTTCTACAGGTGAGTGTGTTGTCGCTCTCAAGTAGATGAATCACATGGCTTTAATTTCATTAGTGATCTTTTTGAGGGTTTCAGATAACAGCCTAAGTAATGGCTTTCATTCAGCACAATGCAGCGTTCGATCAAAATGGCAGTTTCCATATTAAACCAAAGCTTTTAGATTTGATCAGATTGTATTTCAGAAAGCCAGTGTTTTGGTGCTTTCAGTAGTTTGAGGAGAATAAATCTTGTGCTGATTAGTTTTGGCTTTACTGTCTGTGGTTAAACATTTTCCAAGATGCAGTATTTGAACATCAGGACAGGTAATCATCGCGCAGTGAGGGGAAAGTAGCCATCATCTTGTCTGAGGGATGATTGATCAGCGAACCCTCCTGCCAGATTTCCACCTCTCTTCGTTCCCCTGCGGCTCCTCAGCTGTGAGGAGGAGACCAGTAGTTGTAAGAGCGTGCGGCAGTGCAGTCCCAAGGTCTCCTCCACTATTATGCCACTGGTATTTATGTAACCCGCATTACCTTCGACTGAGCTGGCTAACCGAACAAGAGGAAATGCTCGCAGCAGACAACTCGCACTGTCACAACATGTAATGAAGTGGCACATTACCATGAGGCACAGTCCTGCCTCTAAGTGCGTTTGGTGCTCCCTCTGCTCATTATGGCCTGAGCGATGCTCGCGCGGCCCCAGCGTGGTCCTGAGGCTCTTCACGTGCACCTCCTCCTCCTGGATTTCTTTGTTTTTAATAGCAGGTGTTTCATAACGACTGACTTAATAGTATTTTAATGCTTAGAATGAACTCCAGCGCTGCTGTTGTGGATTTGTGTGGGCATATTTGGCCTGATGGTGTTTATATCTGTTGTAGGTTGATGTGAGCCATTACACTGCAGGTCTCCGATCAGAGCTGAACAAAGTACGTGACTGATTTCACGTGTTTGTGCTGTGCCAGTATCCTGGCTAACCTTCTGCCATTTGGTCAAAGCTCCTCAGGGGTCTTGTTTCCATCAGTGTGCTCCACTTCGTCTGCCCAGGAGATGGTCTCTAATTGGACTCGCACTGGCATTCGGGATTTATGAGACAGTTGAAGCCAGACTGAGAGAGAGCCGTTCCTCAACAGCTTCTCTGTTGCATCTGTCTTGCAGAAACTGGTTTTTATTTCCATAAAACTTTCACAGGCATGGAATCACACAGACTGACTGTTTTCATTTTAGCCTCCACTCACATGTTTGTCCACTTTTAAATGTTATCATAGTAAAGATGCAAAATGTCGCTTGGGCTGCGCACAGTGAAACGGTTTCTGGTGACTCCTCGTGTCGTCCGAGGAGCTCATTAACATCTGTCTCCTGTTGTTGGACAGATGGAACATGCTCCTAAACTCGAAATGTAAAGTGCCAAAAAACAAACCAGGCTGAAATGTATCTTGTCTACCAAATGGCTCCATATGCCACTGTACGTATCTACATCTGCTGCAGGAAATCAAGTGAGAAATGAAACATTTATTCCTAATTTCTTCTTCCCACTAAAGAAAAGAGAGAAGTCTTTGCCGACCTCGTTCCCTCTCGGTAACCGCTCCCTCCTTTTTTAAATCCGCCCTAACAGATGTTTATTTGCGTTCTCAGGTCCACGCTCGCTGTGACTGTTAATAAACTGTCCTTCAATTTCAGCCTCCCATAATAGACTTTCACAGAATTGATGTCAAAATGATTTACCTCTACACCCAGCGTGGTGTCTGATAAACCCCCATACACAAACAAGCTAGTCAAATTAAAGCTAATTAACTTATATAACCCTTTATTCCAAGCCTGCCCCAAAGGACTTCACATTAATAAAGCTGCCATACTGTAATAGTGTACTCCTGGATCAAACAGGACTGAAACAGCACAACAGCTTTGCACGGTTATCATAAAACCTCAGCAGTGTGTTGTGATTGTAGAGCAGCAGTCATGTCCAAAAGGCAAATTTAAAAACCAGCTGGTTTGATGGTGCAGCAGGTCCTGACTCAAACCAGATCTCAGTGCTGTAACATTGACAGCCAGGTTGTATAGACTGCTTCTGATTGCAGCATGTGGGTGTTGTTCATTGTTGTGCTCTGACTGTGTGCGGACATTGAGGTGAACCTGTTTTCAACAAGCACCTACTTTACTGATATCTCAAAGTTGTTTATGTGCTTTTAATGTCTGCTTTTCCTTTGAACGAAGTAGAAAATTGATTACTGATTTACCTACGGTGACAGTGAAATGACCTAGAACTTTACCTCCATCGCTGCTAAAGCTGTAAAGTGACTGTTAGGCTAATCAGACAACATCTTAGATTGACTTTAGTCCGTCGTTATTGAAGAATCCTCCCACATTCACCGAGATGTTCACATGGTGTCACTTATTCATGGTGAGCTGTCGCTCACTCTGCTCATTGCGTAACATAATTCCTGACATCTATGTGGGTTTCAGTCACATGGGTGACAGGAGCCTCTCAGAGGTACCACGGGCATGGAAATGTTTAATAGTGACGTTTTCTGCTAAATAAATACTGTTTGGCAGGGGTTTGTCTTGTGCCTTTTCCATTATTTCCAGTGGAAACTGGTGCTGGAGGATGGAAGGCTGTAAAATGGAAAACTCTAAAGTTTTGCTATAGTTTGCTAGTTGGCTGTGAGGCCTGACGAGATCAGCGTGACCATAACACACAGTCTAACCCTCACCCCAGAAAGAAATGGCTTTCTTCCTGGAAAACGTCTGCTGTGAATGTCATACTTGTTTCATTCTAAAATAAAATGCACTGTTTGAGAAGGATCACACCTGCCGCTCGTACAACACGAGAGCCTGTTTATAAGTGATCTATACGGGGCTGTTAAATTAGATTGTGATTCATCATACCTTCGCTCATAAAGAGCCTGCATTAAATTTCAGGTAGAAGCTCAAGTTGATATGAAAGCCTTCACTTACAGCCAACCTTTCAAAGCGGTATACTGTTCCTCTTTATGAGCCACAGTTGGTTTTAGAACAAATTTAGCTTGAACTCAGTGTTGTATATCCACCGTTTCCCTGTGAACGATCAATAATACCCATGACTTGTATAGTTTTTTTCTATTGATTGCTCTTCTTGATCTTACTGGGTTTTTTCTTGGTGTATGAGTAACCCAAATGTTTGTTGCTTTATTCAACAGCTACCCTGCAGTCTGTGACTTTCTACAACACAATAACTTATTATCTATCATCCGGGCCCATGAAGCGCAGGATGCTGGGTGAGTGTTGTGGCATTTCGTCTGTTCCCATCACACTGTCGCACAGCCCGGGGTATTAAATGAAAAGGTTCCCAGGTGCTCTGGGGGTTCGTTCACACCTGTCTAGGGAGCAGGGCCGGTGCAGTCTGAGCTCTGAGTTAAGTGGTGGTAATCCAGCAGGAGTGAGGTCCACGGATGTGCTGTGATAGTTCACGCACATCTTGTTAAGAACTCTGTATAAAAAGTTTTTCCACTGGCACAGTCAGACCCACCGGTGCTTTTCCCCTCTTCAGGAGTGATTTGGGCACAACAAGAAGTAACAGCGCACCTTGGATTTCTAACAAAGTCACTAGAAAGCCTCTTTGAAGCGTGTTTGAAACAGGCAGGTGGGTGGATGTGTCAGCCTCTAAGCAAGGTGAAGACAGTGAGAGGCACCGCACTCCCACGCCATGGTCACATGGGACACCTCGCCAGGTCTCAGTTCAGTTTAGGGGCCCAAGGCGCTACAGACCACACATGTTATAATGTTAGAGTTTAATTTCTTTAGCTACTGGTACCGTTTTTATAATCTCCAAGTAGTTTCTACAAGGCGAGGTGCAGCAAACACAGCACAGACATTTGATGGGACATCAGTAGACTGGCTGGTTTCAGCCTATTACACAGACTGTGTCGTCCTCCCTCCCCGCTGGTGGGTCATTTTACAAGACAAACACACAGTCACAGTGAAAACAAGACGCCATGAACACTGTGGAGGCTAATTATATCCTGCGGGTTGAGCACCAGTGAGTAATCCACTCAAATGTTTTAATGTTTACTAATCCCTGCTTCCCCTTTGGCCATTTCACCAGATATCGCATGTACAGAAAGAGTCAGACCACTGGCTTCCCATCCCTTATCACCATCTTCTCAGCACCCAACTACCTAGATGTCTACAACAACAAAGGTACGGAGAGGGAACATATCGTTATCAGTTTTCAGGGGCTTGTAACATGAATACTCCAGTGTCATATTTACGAGCTGCCTCAGGGCAACATCACACTTACAGACAGGTGGTTCCAGGTTGGAGGTTCACTGTCGGCCTCGGATCTGTGCAGAGCGTCATGACACTACTGGGCCCTCCCCAAATGCTTTTGCTCTATTTTATTTTATTTTGAGATGATAGCAGGAAAAGTTCAGATGCAATCAGTGACATTATGAAGGGCTCCATTCAATTTAAGAGTTCCAGGGCCCCGGTGTTGTTTATGCCAGTCGACATGATTCTCTGGGACACTTCAATAGAATGGAGCCTTCGTTAATGTTATTAGTAACACCTATATCTTGCTGCTGCCATGAAAATTGCCTTCTGGTTTAGTCCACATACTCTTGAACACAATGCCTGGGTCTTGCTACATGTTCGACTCTGCATTAGTCTCTTGTTTATGTCCATGGTTTTATATTTTCAGCCACTCATAGTTCATCCTCACAATGAGCAACCATGCCACAGCAGCTCTCAAGTCTGAACGCCAAAAAAAAGCAGCTGCTACACAGCTCCATGTCCGAAAGAGCTTAAAGGAACATTGAATCAAAATCTTGTCTTTTATTAAAAGGATGTAGAGCAGGCCGATGTCGACAAAAAGTAGCCTTTTGGCTAACACTGGCACGTCTGCTCTGATGCTGATGAAGGTGCGTTCTTTCCTTTCCTTTCCCTTCAGGTCCTGTTTATTTCCTCTTTGAAGATGATATTGAAAGGGTTTTATGAGGCTTACATTTTAACGCTGTTGGCATCACTGCATTCATCACACTTAAACAGTGTAGGCAGCTCATCAGTATTCCAGTGGAGAACCACTCTGCCCCATAGCACAGAGCAGCTTCGTACTGATGCACTGACCGACGCTGTGACGCTGGTGTGGCCCAGTCAAGTCGGCGGCTGGAGTGAAATGAAGTGGCCCAGTGCTGGTCCACTTGGCACCTGCTTTGCTGTGGTGCCCATGCAACAAGACGGGCTCGCCCTTGTGCTGTGCCTCAGCACTTTCCCCTAGAGCACAGAGAGTAGCTGCTGTGGCTGTGGGGGCGGAAGTGGGCAGGCAACAGGAAATGGAAATGGGAAGAGAGTGATGGTGGTGATGGTGGTGCTGGTGGTGCTGGCGCATGCTGTGTTTTGCAGTTCCTCCCGTGATGAAATGCCACCACAGAGCTTTTTGCTGCAAGTGTGAGGACGTTACGGGAGGGAGCGAGGGCTGTCCAGCTGTTTCGTTTTGGCCCATTAGCAGGTGTGTTTTCTTTAGGAATAGGTTACATCTGTTTGCTCTTTTCCTTAACTCCTCCCCTGGACAATAAGGAGAGTGGAGAAACAGTGCAGCAGTGTTTATTATTAGGACCCTGTTTGCTCAGTGCCAACTAATCTTCCTAGAGCTCACAGTCGACACAACACGATACAAACAAAGTGTTGTCAGGTGTTCAATGTTTTTAGTTTTGGCAGCCAATTGCCTGGCAAATCATTTGCACTTGTCGAGCTCGGTGCGAAACAGACAGAAGATGATTTGGTCTGCGCCCTCGTCTGACCTTTAGTTGATAAAATGTCTCCCCAGAGCGAGTGTGGGTATCAGAAAGAAAAACATTCCTGTGTTTGTTTTTAGAACGGATGTCATTTAGGTGCACAGATACATCTTACCTAGCAAGAATACCTATGCTTTATTTCTATCATCACTCACTGTCTACTTGAAAATGAGACGCACTTCTCTCTCCAGCTAAATCTGTCTCGACGTGACTGGAGCTTTGGCTTATACCAGAAATGTAATAGCAGAGGAAAACCAACCAAATAATCAAGCTGATGGTCTGGCCAGAGATCTCTTAAAGCTGTAGTATGTCGTGATTATGTAATTGGTTCCCAGTTCACTTTTTCAAGCATTTACTTGCCTCGACTTTATGTGTTTCTCCCCACAGTTACATAATTCCATGGAAAAGGCACTGCTAGCCAGTCCTGTTGATGCTCTTCTAATCAATCATGTGGGTGGGGTTCACTGCTACAACCAAAGCCTCCGTAATGAATTGCTCTGCTCTTAGCGTCTTGTGGGAGCTCGGGGCCCACTGAGCATGTCCGATGATTGATGGCCAATCGAGTGGGCACATAAATCTGAAAGGGTAGGAGGAGGCCTCAGCAGGTCCCATCGATCTAGTGCTGTGAGTGGGCCAGATTAACCAACGAGACCTCTACCTCCGGGGGGAGAACGAGAGGGGCACCTCCCATCAGAGAGGAGGAGGAAGTCTTCGCTAGAAGTAAATCGAGCATGTCCCTGAGTCAGGATAATCAACATGTGAATAATTCTCAGGGTGTAATTCTATAAAGCCCGGCCTCACCCATAGGAGTCAGGCGCTGACCAGCTGTCCGTCGCACCTCTGACCCCCGCACTTCTCAGTGAAATCAGCCTGTGTTCAGAGAAAACACAGCAGAGGTGATCTGGAGGTTTTCCCTGTTTGAGCATTTGCTGTTTGAGACCTGAAGTGACTGCAGAGGAAACGGAGAGGGAGAGGAGGCGGGGTGTTGTTGACGCTTCCACATTGTGGAGATTGCTTACAGTTTGGTATTAATGGAACGTTTTTGCTGCATCATTATTGACTGGTCCTGAGAGCCAGCCACTGAATCCTAATGGCTTGGATGGAATAAGAGCTAAATGGCAGTGATGCTGCCAACACTGTCAGTGTTGTATTTTACCCAGAGATGGTCAGGAATGTCGAGGTTCAATCCTTCGCTCAGCTGTTAAACCTCACACAGCCATGTGAGCGTCTCATTTATTTCTTCTGTTATTGTCTCATAATCCGGTGGAAACTGAAAAGGTTTAGTGGCCAGTGGAAACTTGAGAGACAGGTCAAATTGGACGGGAGTCACTTCTTGTCCATTTCCTTTCCGCCCTCCGGTGCTGACTGGTGGGTAGTAGAGGAGGGAGGGCGCGATTGGCTCCTGGCCGCACCGCTGGAATAAATAGCAGGATGGAAGCTGAAGCAGCGATGACGCCAGCGCAGCAGGGAGTTAATTTTTCCCCCTCGTCACAAGTGCCAGCAAGAAGAGTATCCCTGGCCGCAGATGCCCGCCCATCTGTTACCACTCTGGTCATTACTGGGCTTCCCTTCAGTTTTCTGTAAACAAGTTAGCGAACATTTCAAGCATCAAGCAAGAAAAATGAACATAATGTTATCAAGCTCTTCTCCTTCCAAACCAACTGCGATCTAAGCCTCGTTAGAGTATATGATCACAGCAGCAGTGTCCGTGTGGGGCTGAGATGTTTTTAGTGGTCATTCCAGTCCTGCTTATTCACGGCCCCCTTTCCCATCTTTTTGTTTTGAGGAGGAAAACCTAGAAAAGTACTTTGTATGGAGCTGTGTCCTCAACATCTGAGCAAACTCTGAAATGCAGCTGAAAGCTCCAGGAAAAACTACTATTTTGTCTTCCAATAATAATTTGAACTCCAGGGCTTCCTCCACCCAGTGAAGAAGACCATGAGATGTGGTTGAAAGTTGCAGAAGAAAGCTTTTAATTTGAAATCAAGTGCTGTTACTGGTTTGAACAAATCAAAAGCCTCTTCCATGAAGCTGGAGTGAAGTGGAAGTTGAGGTTTTTTTTTTTTTTTCTTCAGAATGCAAAAGAACAAACAGTCTTTTATGACAGATGACGGGGTTTTTCAGGCGAAAAGGTCACATGTGGTCATGCAGTTCAGTACTGTTTTAGAATATTGGACGTTAGAAGAGAGTGTGGACATCTGTACTGCATTTTTATAGCATGCTGCAGTAAATGAGTTGTCATTTTAGACAGACATCTGCTCTTCGTCTGTTGTGAAAACTATCCACACTCATGGCTCCGGTTTATCACATTGTCGAATCATATTGATGCATGAGTAAGTATCAGCGCACAATAGGTCGACCTTTTGCATGCCAGTTTAATAATTAAGAAACCAGGTGCAATTCAGAACTGAGACTCGACTCCCAGCCCTGTTTATGTACACACTGAACATGAATGAAGGGGGTTGCTGTTTTCTCTGCTACTGCAAATAGTCTCATTAATTTATCAGCTGACAGTGAACACGCATTTAATCCCGGAGGTCCACACATGCCTGGCATCAGATGGAAGCAGAGCGCTGATCATAGTGCACTGGTCTGAACCCCAGGCCAGGACGCTGGGAATCGCCCCCTGTTCTCAAAGTAGATTTAACAGTCCTCGTTACCAGGGAAACCGACCCCAGGCACTCCCTTATGAATATTTAACGAGCGGGCGGCACCTTGTGGGATCTGTGTTACCGTGGCAGCAGGCCTTGGCCTCAGCTACTTGGTTCACCAGCGTCAGAGCAGCAGAGACATCTAGCGGCTGTTATGTGGTGTTAAATTTAGCCCTGTAGAGTCGAGCACAGGAGTCACAGCTGTGTGCCACAAGGGCAGTGCGCTGCTGCTGCTGCATGAGAAGTGACTTGGCACGTAACTGTGCATTTGTACTAATGAGTGTTGTGATTATAGCGAAGTAAAGTGCAGCTCCTGTCACCCTCGTATGTTTGTTTAATGCAGTGTCCTAAAATAGAGAGAGGCCCTCGGCCTGCTCGCACCCAGAGCTCGACGAGCAGGTCGGCTTGGTGCAGGGGAGGTTGTTGGGCGTCTCTGTTCCTTTAAAGGGAATCCGATTTGAAGGAGTAATGGCAGGGGGAGCTGATCTCCTCCCCCGCTCTGCCTCCTTCCCTCCGGGCTTTCATGGCTGCTTTCAGTCAAGTGCCTGGACGATGTTTATGCAGTGTGTGATGTTTATGCGACGCCTGCCCATGCGTGCTTTAATGCATGCCAACGCACACACATAAACACCCAGAGCCCCGTCTGAGCCGAGTGTGTCAGGCCTATACTGTGCTTCTCTGACTGGGCTGGGTAGTGGTGTTTGCTGATGTTGATAACCGTGTCATATTAACTGTACAGTATATGGACGTTCCCCTGCAGGACGTTGCTCTGTTTGTGTTGGAGGATGTGTCTAAGTTCATTTGTGCTGCTGAGGATAAAGAGGTGCTGGCAGTGGAATATAATGCTTTGCAGTACTTCAGGGACCACTTTGACTGCATAGTTACTGCACTACTCTACATGCATTACCAGGCCTCATTGATTCCTCACAGAGGCAAATCCCAGCATATCAGGATGGTTCTCACCCCATTTTTGGTGCAGCCAAGCTGCTGGTGATGCCAGGCTCAATGACTTGCTAGTCCTGAGGCAGGAAAGTCCCCCATGGTGACCCAGGTGCAGTGTCTGCTTTCCCTAGGTCTGGACCAGCAGACCGGCCTCGTGTCTATATATAGCATGGATATATTTGTTTGGTGGCTCTCATGTTTTCTCACATTGAGGTCACATGGTGCCTGGCGTGGTCTGTGTTTGGCAGGCGGTTTCTATGTCAGCAGTGCACAGAGACGTGAAAATGACACTGAAGAGAATGAGAACTACTTCGTTCACATCCCGAGTTCTGAATATTTTATGCCTGTATGTGCTTTATTCTGATGGAACTCATTTTACTAACTAATTGTACACAGAGCAGTAGGAACAGTTGGAAATTTCTGGAGATATTCATGTTCTCACCAGGAGTTAATGAGACGATTGACAGCACCTGCTCATCTGTCCATTAAATCAAACGCTACATACAGTGGTCAAGCTTGGACCGTCGCTACCTGAGCGTCCTGTCTCTCCTCCCTTCTCCCCTACTCGCCAGGAGTTGACGCTTTTCCTTTTCCTAATGAAAAGTGTTCAGCCACAAAGACGCTGAGCCTGGTACTTCTGTATCCAGTCCTGTAACTGGCAGACACGGATTACTAACTGGGAGCTGTAATCAATAGACAGAGGAAACGTTCCAGAAGAGGATGGGGATTGATTTTTTTTTTTTTTTGCCCTGCCAGATGCTGGATACCTTAATTTCATTTGTTAGCCCTAATTTGCACATCTCCATTAGCAGCTCTGCTTGTGTCTTAGTGTGTCTGTCAGAGTGAGAGACTGACAATTGTTTGTGTGGGTAGTTTCATACTGGAGTCTTTGATTCACTGTCACCACCAGAGGTTGACTGACAGCATCTGATAACAGCTTGAATTCTATCCAGGCTTCATTCTGGGTGTTGACAACAGTCTTGATCACTTTACACTGTTTTAACTAATTTTTGAAAGCCAAATGGAGCTGTGTAGCAATCAGGACAGCTCCTGTAGCTCACGAATCATTAATACAGCGTTGTTGTTGTGTTTAACACTTCGAGAAGAAATGTTTCAGCCCGTTTGGGAATGGTTTAATAACCTAACAAGGCTTTCGTTTCCAAAGCGACCCTTCTAACCAGCCTTGTTTCTTGTTGGGTAGAGGACTCTGCCAGCTGACGGACTGAAAGGGAGCGTACTGGGAACATACAGTATTTGTAGGCCGAGTGGTGGCTGGGACCAGGATGCAGGCGGTGTGTTGAAGCACGGAGTCTAAACCTGAGACCTCCCAGCACTGCGTACCGTCTGAGGCTTTACAGGAGGAACAGAGAGGCGTCGTGATTTGCATCATTTATACTTTAGATCAAAGTAGTTTTGTTGCTCAGTGTCACTGTCATGACACGTGGATGTTCACAGAGACATCACAGGAACTTTGTGTTGTTTAAACGATTGTTTTTCTGTCCTGTTCATCTTTTCAGGGACCAGTTCATCATCCACTGCTACAAAAGGTTTAGATCGTGCCTCCATGTTTCCAGTAGTTATCAGTGTAATCCAACAGCCGCACACGCCTTTCGTGCTCTCTATGACTGAAATCAAACATTGCTGGGGCAGACGGCACTGCTACAGAAATTCCCTCAAATGTGTTGTAGGTTGCTTTGCTTTCAGTCTGGACACGGTGGCGCCGTTCCATCACATGTTCCCTCCTTCTCCACAGCCTGGAGGAGTTTGTGGCTCGTTCTCCTGCCACAGGATGAAACCCTGAAAAGCTCTGACTTTGTTAATGGCCTTTTTCCAAACGATATTTCAGAGGGTAACAGTCTTTCTCAACACTGCCTTTGTACAGAGAGAAGCTGTTGTTGTAAGTCATCAACAGAAGTTGGGACACATGTTTTTAAGGCTTCATCCACTGCTGCAGTCAACCTGTTACCAGGTCCCTGAAACATGTCGTTTACATACATCTTTAGTTTTTGGTGGCTTTTTTTAAACCTGTGGGAGTCTGCAATGGACATGTCAATAAAAACTGGAGTATATATACATCTTTACACATCCGTGCACATTTTCATAGCCACCTTCCTTGTCACTCTCCCCACCCCAGCGGCAGTGCTGAAGTACGAAAACAACGTGATGAACATCCGGCAATTCAACTGCTCTCCTCACCCTTACTGGCTGCCCAACTTCATGGACGTTTTCACCTGGTCCCTGCCCTTCGTCGGCGAGAAGGGTGAGCTACACATATACTGTTCAGTCTCAGAGTGATTAGGATTTAATATACACTGAAATGAGAACATCAAGTGCATGCAGTTTTGACAAATGTGTTGTAATGAACATCCAGTTTCCTCAGTCAAACTTTACAAGCTCACTCAGGTCTTTGCACCTGCATGACTGACTATGAGGACTTTGTCTCTGTCGCCTGAGACCTTGACCTGCACCATCTTTTCAAAATAATCAGCACTATTTGCTTCATCTGTGTGCGGTCCTGATGTGTTGCCTCACTACGTAGTTCATAAATGCAACACTTATTACACAACATTCATGACGCATGAGAAGTGACAAAATGCTGGTTCAAAGGTCTGTACAGGTCAAATCAACAAAAAGTAGAAGTCAGTGAAAAATGGCCATTCCTTAAAAATGACCTCTCCTAGCAGGGACGATGCTGACTGGGTGTGTGTGTCAGAGTCGCTGAGCACCACATGACCTCGTGACCCAGACACAAGGTTACTCATGAAGTGGTATATTAAACAACACATAAAGTAAAATATGTCGTAGAACACATTTCTCTGTATATTTCTTATTTCCTTTTTTTGTTTTGCAGTGACTGAGATGCTAGTGAACGTACTGAGCATCTGCTCCAACGATGAGCTGACGACCGACGAGGAGCTGGACGGTAAACACAGATCACAGACGACACTGCAGTTTGCCTTATCGCCACCAGAGGGAGTAATCTGCTAACAGGAAACACACACACACTCAGAATCTCGCACTCTTTTTGCATGTTATGTCAGAACAGAGCTATTTAAATATATTAAATGTTTAAACATTCTTCAGTGTATTCGTCAGCGGAGAAACTTTCCAGACACGTGACGCAGCCACTGCCTTCATCAGACTTCCTTTAGATATAACCCGCTAGAAAATCCAAAAGTCTAAAATCATCACAATGTAAAAGTGTGAAACTACTTTAAACACTGTTGCCCGACAGTTTGTCAAACAGTATTCATGCTTCATATAGTCACATAATAGCGGCCAGTTGGACTCCTCTGTTTGATCCTGGTTTACAGCTTATCTACAATGACATGGGCGGTTTCCGTCTGCCTGACAGGAAATGTTCTCATCGGTGCTTCCGCCGCCTCCTCTCTCATTGTGTTTACTGATGCACACGGTTGGACTGTGTAAACAGCACCCAGCTGGGTGGAGTGTCAGGATGTCGCCAGATTTCAGCGACATCTGACTCTTTTTAAGACATTTAACTGCTGACGGCTCATTCAGGTGATCGGCCAATGGGTGATCAGGGTATATACGGAGGTAGTGTATGAAGCAGGACAAGTGGAAAGGGTCCAGATGTGTATGAGTGGTGTAGTAACATCTGCTTTCTTAGGAGTCTATTGCAGATAAATTGTTATTTCAGATTTAACAGTACATGAATGTACTCGTGCACCACACACGCCTTCACAGATCATTTTCCACCGACTCATTCTCTGTGTTTTCAGCCGATCCTCTTATTTTCACACGTCCCTGCTCTCACCTTCGCTTTGTGCCGTCTCTGAAGCTCGGTTCTGTTTCAGTTTTGCATCTCCACTCATATAGATTTTCTTACTTGTCACCATGTTGACATTTGCGTTGTCTGTCTCACTCATGATTTCCTCTCCTGTGCCCTTACAATCTCTGATAATCCTTGTTGGCCTGTTCTTTATCTGCTGCTGTTTCCAGTTATATTACGTTGAGATTTCAAACTTCACTACTTTTCACATATCTCTGTCTCTCTCTCTCATGCTGTGATGTTACCTCATCTAATCTCTCTTTTTTTTGTTTTCCAGAATTTTGTGTTCAAGGCATCACTGTCTTTCCACTTGTTGTTGTTTCTTGCCTCTTATTTCGCCGTGTGCCTCCTCTCCTGCCGCCTCCTTTTTCATTCTGCAGCCATCCACTGATCTCTCTGTCCTTTCTTTTGTCTTCTCTTCTGGGGGTGTTTCATGAGAAGGACAGCTTATATATCCCCCCAAAAAAGGTACAAACATTAGTAACCCTGGTGTGTGCAGAGGTAGATAGAGGCAGACCTTGGTCCAGTGCTTGCTCTCTGCATTTCAGAAGTATGTCCACTAACGTCACTGTTAAACGCACCCTCTAACACGTCTACTGGGTCTTACTGCTGCTCGTTATTAAGTGTGGTAATTAAAAATGTGTCAGTAGTGGTAGAGTTACATGCTCGTGCTCCAACAAAGGCCAAATCTGACATAATGACAAAACAATATTTTGAGGAAGGTCATTCTCATTAGCCGAATGAATGCTTTTGCATGTACGTGCTGGAAAAAAGAAAGGGGGGGGGATTGATCCTCTGGGCACAGGGTTATGTAATAAAGATTTTTCAGTTGAGGATGAGAGGAAGACTTTTGACTAAGCCATCAGACAATCAGCTCTTTCCTTTCCACCACATATCAGCTTCATTTCCATCCTTCATACCTGTGCGTTTTCCAAGCTGGCTCCCTGGGGCCTTGAAACTGTTATTCTGCAGAAGAGTCTCTTTAAACAAAGTCTTGTTTTCCAGCTCAGGAAAATCCTGTTTGTCTCCACAACCAAAACACAGCACAGGCACATTAATACAGCATGTGCTCATCAGACATGTTGAGCAGCCAGCAGCACATTTATAGCTGATGCAAGAAGATTTAACAGGGGTGAATGATATGTAGGAGTTAAAGTTGAATGGTACAGGTGGCATGACTGCTAAGTATTACTCAGTTGTGATGTGTGAATGGATTCAGACAATTTTCTATAATCTGAATTTCAGCTTCAATAACCACATTGTGTTTGCATCGTGTTCTTCTGATGCACTTCTGCAGAAAACTAATAGTCCAGCAAACATGCTCCATGAATTTTATAGTATTTTAAAAAAGGCACTTGGAGTTTTTAAAGACAAAGTCCTGCAGGCACAGCAGTGTAGATGACACTTCCACAGAACGTGGTTTTATACATGCAAGTCATACTCTGTATGATCCTTTCAGGTGCCACAGCTTCCGCCCGTAAGGAGGTCATCCGCAATAAGATCCGTGCTATTGGCAAGATGGCCAGGGTGTTCTCTGTGCTCAGGTATGCAACCATGAAGACCTCAGCTGTGTTTGACCATTGTCCTGTTACCTAAATGGTGAATTATCTAACATTTTGCACATTGTCTGATAAACCGCCAGCAGTCATGTCAAACTGCCATGGAGGAGCTCTGGGCAGCTAAAAGTCTGAACCAGCAGCTGTCAGAGTGAAGAGGTGGCGTCTTTAGCACAGAGAGAGTGGGACAAAGAAAGAGCAACAACCAGGGTTAACATGGGTTTGGCTGTTTGACATGGAGAGGGTTAAAAGCAGCCAGAGGACTCGGACTGGATCCAGATGTGGCCTTCTTCCTCCTGGACATGTTAGCATCTAAAGCTAACAGATTTTTTTTTTTGGGGGGTAGCATTAGCCACCTAGCATGGTCAGGATTTTACCTTTGTGTTAAATTAATATGGTTTTAATCTGGGAGGAACTGGATCTTTGTGTCACATCAGCAGTAACCAGAGCGTTCTATTGGACTGACACATTAGTCAGCTAACACTAGCTTCAGACTGGAGGCTGCATTTGGTACGGCTTGTCTCAGTAGCTCTGAGGAGTGTGTTATTACCGTTAAACTGTTCTGATTCACTGGCACCGTTCTTATCAGCTCTGCTCGTAGAGGGCAGCTCTGTTCAGTGCTGATGAATCTGCTGTACACTGTCTGCTCCCCACCAGAGGGTAGAAAAGAGTTGGCGACTAGCTGATGAACATAATGAAGCAGTTAGCAGCTAAAGAGCCAGATGTTTCCCTCCGAAGTAGCTGGAGACCAACAGCAGAGCTACCTGTGGCACTTGGATCCATCAGCTTCAAATGACACTCGTGTTGTTCTGTGTCTACTGGATGAGCATTTAAACGATCTGCACCCAAGTGTGTTCTGCATCTGACATGACTGTGTTTTAGCAATTGTAAGAATGTCCAGAACACACATTTCAGAATGTTTTCCGAGTGATGCACAGTAAATGACGTGACTCGTTCTGCGTTGATATTTCAGAGAGGAGAGTGAGAGCGTGCTGACGCTGAAGGGACTGACCCCCACAGGCATGCTACCAAGCGGAGTGCTGTCCGGTGGCAAAGAGAAGCTGCAGAATGGTAAGACTGTCACCGAGTATCCTGACACCCCCAGCGATGGCCCCCAGAGCAGATTCTCTCATGCTCACAGATTCTACATACACAGCAGTACCCTGAGTAAAGTGCTAGCTCAGTGTTTAGGGAATACTGCATGCACAGACGTCTTCTCTTTTCCCTCAGTGACGGTCCTGGAATTACAAGCTGCCTCAAAGTGATAGTGCAGGTGTAGTTGCATGTTTCTGGCAGCATCAGTCAGTGTCCTCTGTAGTCTGTGTGTTTAAATACTGCAAAGCAATAACAGCTGCACTGTGTAGTTGTCTTTCAGCATGACTGTATTACAGAGTAGTATCAAGTCCCCCCTGCCCAGACAATGTGAAACACTTTCTGCAGATGTTCTTTGTTCCTTCTCAGATGTTTCTCTCCATTACTGCCCTGTCATCCCATCCCCGTCTCTCCCTGTGTTCCTCTGGTTTAATCTCCAATATTACCTGTATCTTTTTCTTTCTCTTTTCTCCCTAGAAACTGCAGGTATAATTGGTTGTGCAAGTATTCCGTGTTTTTCAACTTTGTCTCTGTGAGATGAGTTTAGAGTTCAGTTCGCCCTCTCCGCCTTACGAAGTTTACAAGCTGCTGCAGCAGGGAGGTCGAGGCTTTCTTTACAAACACTTCAAATTGCCTTGGACTTCTGATTTTTACAAATTCAAGCACTAGGTGTGGGTCTCAGCAGCGCTCCGACGGGACTCTGTGACTCAAAGGATGAATTGGGACTTGACACACCTGGCTGTGAATGAACAGGCCATCGCCACTGTCTGCCTTTTCATTCACAGACTAAAGCACAAATCCAGACAACATCCCTCTCCTCTCACAGTTCTCACAAAACCTCAGCTAGCACCTCGCAGGAGGCACATGATGCTAGTCTGCACACAGAAATGGCACGTAATCCAACAGCTTTCACATTAAAGTGCCACTTCTTACCTCTGTATTAAAGCACACACAGGTAACATTTAGTGAACAGAGAGAGTTGTGTGAACAGGTACCAGTTACAGGATGTGTATAATGGAGTAGAGATTCCTGTTGCAACGCCGGTAGAATCACATGGCTGCCTCCTCCAAGTCGAGGCCAGCGTGCTTCTGCTGTCGTGTTGACTCCGTCACCATTCTGTCAGTTCTGTGCCTTTGTTGCATCATTTCTCATCCTCATACTTCACCAGTGTGTAGCCGTTACTGTGCTGCCTCATCCCTGTCTGTGTAGGACTGATCTATACGTCGTGTTTATTTCTGATCTCAGGGATGACTCTAAAATCATGGTAAGTGGTTAAAACAGTGGTGTTCTTCTCCTCACACTTCGCAGAAGCACACCAGCACTTTGATATTTCATATCAACAGTTGCTGCTTCTCACTGCACACAACACAACAGCAGCGCCGCTCCATGGACCCCGCAGTCAGACCTTTTCCCTGTTTCCATGTGTGCTCTTATTTGCATAACAGTGAGGAACCTCTGTATCTCCAGCTAGATCTCGTTGTATTTGCTCAGTGTTCGTCCCTGCACTGTTCATGTTTTCTGGCTTCTCTGTCAGACCTGTTCAAAGGTGCGGTCATCTCTGCGAGGTTGTTTGCTGCCACAAACTGTCACTTTCCCTTTACAGATCTAGAACTCGTCATAAAGCTAAGGCTCATCCCCCCCCCTTACTAACATCCATGTGTCCTTTGTCATAAACTATGGATTTGATGTTAACCTTTGTTGTTGGCACTGGCTGCCATTGCTACTCATTGACTTGTTCCTGGGACAAAATGAACTCCTCTGCTCACTTCTCTCATTCGTTTTGCAACCCCCCTCTTCTTCTCTTCAGCTACTATTGAAGCTATTGAGGCTGACGAAGGTAAATGGGTCTGGCTGCCCTCTTCTGTTGCTTTTCATGGCAATAGACAGGGCTCCGCTGGGTTTTCATCCATCTCGCTGGTGCTTGATAGTGTGTTGGGTGTTTGGGCTAACAAAATGTGGCACAGTATTAACAGGAAAGAAGTAAGTAACTAGGGTATCCTGTGGTCACATGTGTTTTAAAGGGGAATGGATTTCATAGCACAGATTTCATTGCAGAGGGCACCCTGTGAATATGAGTGAGAGCAAAGCAGACGCCTCGTGTGGGGTTTCTTAGTGACCAGCAAAACGAGCATGTCCTGGAGAACGCTGCTCCTGTATCTCTACTGGTTCAGACTGTAATACCAGCCCAGTTCTACTTCTCATGTCTGATGTGTAAATATTGCCGTTGATGCATCTTTCACAGAAACCTGAGATAATCCAGGTTAGCAGGTTGTACTTGAGGAAATGCAAATTCACACTCACGTACTGTGGGAGGTGTAAATACATGGGTATCATCAGGTGTTCTGGCAGCTCCGACGAGACGCTGGCTGAGTCAGCCTGGCCCAGAGATTTGGCTGTAGCGACAAATGAAAAAAGAACCCGACAATAAATGTCTCCAATACGGTGTCGGGCCACCAGAACGGCTTCAGTGCACCGTGGCATTGACTCCACGAGTCTCTGAACTCTACCGGAGGGCTGAACACGTCCTTCCAAAATATCATGTGGTGCTTTGATTGTTTTAAATTCTCACATATCTACAGTATAGATCGAGCACTGGCTGGACTATAGTATCTAGAATGTTGCTTTGTAGATGGAGGAGAATAGAGACAGGTTCAGCGCTCTAGAAGCAGTATGACATCTGTGAGAGAAAGGTCATAGCTGTGATTCATCTCCTGCCTTCTGACCGAGCGTCCCCCCTGCTCTGCCCTCACACAGTCCAGTGAAGTCTTGCTATGAAAGCCTCTAATGGGATTTCCCCTTTGAAACCACTGAAGCAGTTGTGCATTGTTGTTGCAGTTCTCTGAATTTAACGAGCACGTAGTTTTCCTTAGAGTTGGATCTGAATTGGAGGAGCCAAACGCCCCACAGGAGGCCTTGAAATCCAAATTGGATTCTCCATAAAATAATTATTAACATCTGCTTTGGCGCAAGAACAACCTCAACTGCGAGCTAAATAGTAGTTTGCCAGCTGCTATTTACATTGAACGTGTCCAGTACTTCCTCTCGAGCCCCACAGAGGACAGTCCGTTGTAGTGTCGAGACCCTTCTCTGCTTCTCTCTCCATGTGGATCCTCTGTGGCCCTGCTGTGTCGTGTTCTTTCCTGTGCGCTGCTAATAACCTGTGTCTGACCTGTGCTATGCAGCAACACAACTACCCATCATGCCCCAGTTTGTCCTCTAAAACGAAGCCGCCCCCCCCCCCATTCTAGTGAAGGGTCTTTGTAATCGTAGTTTGATTCCCATCAAGACCCCCAGTCTGTATGAACGGTGGAGGTAGCGCAGCCTGTCGTAGTTGAACTGGGCTGGTGTGAATATGGGAACGGCTCCTCGCTGGAACACTTCATATTTCACTGAACTGAATAAAGAAATGGTTTTATTCAAAGTGGAAGTGAACAAACTCCACTGTTCAGGCCTTTTAGTCTAAACGGTGTTGTGACCCCCACCCCTCATAACCTCCAGCGAAACCTTGAATTGCTGCATGCTCCAAGCAGACGAGACAAGTGGTTAGCACCCAGTACCTCTGTGGCGTCTCTGTACGTGAGCTCGGTCTCGTGTGCTCCCTTTCTGTGGAAGTGAATGTCTCCGTGAGCTCCACGCTGCTGTTTTTGTCTTGTTTTGACTCCCCTCGTTCTTTTGATCATCCCCTTCTTCCCTGTGACGTGACGGGGTGAGCTGGACGTTCGGGGTCCTCGGGTGCTCTGGAACGTGCCGCACTTTAAATTTGTCATTTGTAATTAATGTGTCTAATATTTGTAAGCTGCCAGCGCAGGACGACCATTACATGGTCCCAGATTGTCACAGACGCCGAGTCCAGCACGGATCGATGGCACAGCGAGAACCTGTTGACCCTGATGCCAGCAGCGCCCTTTGTAGATTTAGAAGGATCACTGAATCCTTTTGTGTGTCCAGTCACGTTATTCTGAAGCTCTGATAAATGGTGTTGTTTGTCATTTCATAAAAATGAGTTATCTTTAATTCTGAAGCTCTGATAAATGGTGTTGTCATTTCATAAAAATGAGTTATCTCTATTAATTTTGTTTGTTGTTGAGCCACCATTCAGTACCAGTATATGCTGCTGTCCCCTACAAACACGACACGTTTAAACAGCCGTGTGAAGACTTAGTTGTCACGTTGAGCTGAAGGAACAGTTTGGGGAGATGTGCTCATCCACCTCCTTGTTGAGGATGGACTCCACTCATGTGTTCATCCAGTGTAAGGCCACAGTCAGCGGCTCGTTAGCTCGGCCTAGCTAACATCCAGAGAAGTGTTACAGCTAGTCTCTGCTCACTGCCAGGCCACATTTTTAGAAAAATCACAAAGTTACAGATAATTTGGTGAGAAATTTACACTTTGTTTTTGATTAAAAAACAAAGAGATAACCTGTTTAGTGAGCTGTAGAGGTGCTGGTAGGATGTTCAGGCTTCTCACTCATTTTTCATGGATGATTTGCTGTTTTTGTTACAACACCTGCCTATGATCCGAGATCAGCCAGAGCCGAGACAGATCTGGTGACGTGTGGCTGAGTGTGAGCGAGAGTGGCCCCATTCTTCTCACTGTTTCATCTGTCCCTTCTCAGTCGCTCCTGATTCATTCCCGTCTCCCCTTCTCCTTGCATCTCAACAGCCATCAAAGGCTTCTCGCCCCAGCACAAGATCACCAGCTTCGAGGAGGCCAAGGGTCTGGACCGTATCAACGAAAGGATGCGGCTGACGGGGCCGCCCCGCCCCCAGCTTCAGCACGGCCCGCCACCGCTGAAAAGGGGCAAAGGGTTAAGAGTGTTGGAGTGTGTCGGGGGGAGGCATCAATGGCTCACACTGGGGGGACATCTCACATGCTAGTCTTTGGATATGCCTTCATAATCTTAGTTCCTAGTCCAATCCGCTAAGTTATTGCCGGTTCACATTTCTGAGCGGTCAGGCCGCTACCGGGCCTGATGTCGCCGCACACCAGTCTGTCAGAGAGAAACAGAGAGGCCACCAGTTTTCTTTTGTCTCCGAAGAGCCTTGCTCATTCACACCGAAACGGAAAGTCGCGTCACTTCTTACTAACTATTGTACGTTTACAAAAAGACAGCACTAAAAGGACAGAACATGAGACGATGTTTTTAACATATAAGGGTGTACAAACTAAATAAGGACTATTTATTGTTAACTTTTTTTTGCTACTCTTTTAAAATAGCTCTAAACCGAATTAGGCAGTCTTAAAAAGAATGTTGCAATGTTGTCGAAATGCCAAATAACGGAACGTTTTATGGTTTTGTACATATTCTGCTTACCTCAGGTTCTTTTGGTGTGTGCTTTGACCTGATTTTTCTGTATAATGGCTAAATAACTCGGTAATGAATACCTATTTTCTTGAGTTTCATAACTGGAATTTAACTATCTATCATTTGCAGACATGTCTATTTTTTGTCTCTTTTGGAAGGGGGGGGGGGTAGATTTATCGTGGCTTGCTGGAACTGAGTATTAATTTTTCTCTTTCTAAGTATTGCGAACAAAGTAAAAATAGAGAACCTATATTGTGTAAAACAACAACAAAAGAATACAATAAAGTGTCTGCCTATGCATGTTTTATAAAAAATCAAACAAAGGAACTAGAAAATCTGAATACCTTGGCTGTGGAGGCCTGTTTTGAAATATACTGCGCTTTAGTGAACATATACTGGAAACGTATACCTTGCATACTTTCAATTTAGCACCATGATGCTCTATGCCTTCGACTTCTTTTGTAATTGAAGCATTTACTGATCTAAGATGGATGAGAAATCCTATTTTTAACTTGTGCTTGTAAGTGCACACAGTCCAATTAAGCATGTTTGACAGTTGTTGTGAGGTGTGTGGTTACATGTGGAACTCAAAAATGCATGACTAGCTGTTTGTGTCATATAACAGGTAAATCGGTTTTGTTCTGTTTTGTAAATGTGCCACAGAAAGTGTAATTTGATTATGATTATTATTTGGATCTCTGCTTTGTATATCAGTTACGGGTTTGATATTGCTCAGTACTTTAAAATGAAACAAAAAATACTTTGATCTTTTTTAAGAACTGCTTAAGTGCCCAAGTAATTCACTACACGACATGAAGCCTTGCTTTTGTAATTTAACTTCAGAACTGTTGGCAGATGAGGCATGCACTTGCAACTATGAAAAGTATTTTATATAACTGTTCAATAAAAATGTGCATGAATTTCAACTTCAGCCTTTTTCTCGCGTGCGTGTGTGAGCGAGCGTGCGGCGAGTTCGGTTTCTGGCAGTGAATCCGTGTTGAGTTTCTCTCAACTGACAAACGCTGCTGCCACGAATCTATATAGGAAACTGCTCCTTGGCAGCTTTGCAGCAAAGGTGTTTCCTCCTCATCAGCCTTGGTGACTTCTTTGATTAAAGTCTGAAAACAGAGCCAAGATTGTGCAAGAATACCTGTGTACACAGGAGACTTCCCCCTTATACAAACAGAAAGTGTGGATTGGAACATGTTTATGTTCTGTTATGGCTTGTTTCAAATTATTCCAGCCTGCCAGTGCAGTCTGTAGTAGTTGTCCTCACAAATAAATATACTGAGGCAGACTGTATTTCTTGTCCCTGGTTTCTCACGTCTTCTTTTGGTCTCTTCAACTGAAATCAAACAATGCTCAGCTCAAAGGAAGTAAACTGACTTCCTGTTAAGTGGACCTCCCATAAAGCAGGAGCTCGGCTCTGTGGCCTTAGAGGGATAATGTGGGACGTCAGAGGAGTGAGACGTAGCTGAACCACCAGTACTTACACTACATTCATATTTACCACAAACAGTTCTGGTCCTATGTTGCCCTACAGAGTTGGAGAGGCTGCTCATTCTGCTGCGAGCAGTAAAAGACAGGCCCGTGGTTCAGGCCGGTGCTCGAGCTGTTAACGAGGTGTAAGTTCAACTGCTTTAGTTGTGGTCAGACAACACCACATCAGGCAGCGTTGGAACCAGGTACATTTACACAGGTACTTTTGAGGTGTCTGTACATTGAGTACTTTCTTTTTCTGCTACTTCATACTTTGACTTCACTACAGTTTAGAGGCAAATATTGCACAATTACTTTTCAGAATCAGATTCATTTAAAAAATAAAAACCTAATCATAGGACTCAATTAGCGGCACAGGGGTGCAGCGGTTAGCACTGTTGCCTCACAGCAATAAAGTTCAAGCCCGGGCCGACTCAGGTTAGCAGAGTGTGTGTGGTTGTGTGTGAGTGTGTGTGGTTGTTTGTCTACGTGTCAGCCCTGTGACAGACCGACAACCTGTCCAGGTTGGGCCCCGCCTCTCACTCAGTGTCAGATGGGATTGGCTCCACCCCCCATGACCCTGTTCAGGAATAAGCGGTGTAGATAATAGATTGATGGATAAGACTTAATTGATCCCCAGTGGAAATATTAAATTACCAAGCAGTAATTCAGATTATATGAGCTGCAACATTAAATGTGATGTACACAGTAATACTTCATTAATTATAATCCAAAAATATAATATACATTGTGTCATGAGTAGCAGTCATGAGGGGTCTGAGTACTGTTTCCATTGCTCCATCCAGATTTGTTTGCAGCAAACCCCCTAGCATTCCTGTAGTTTTGTCCTTGGGACCAGCCCAGGTAGCTTCAGTTAACCACTCCCTGTGCTGACTTTGCTGTAGCTTCACTTCTCCCAGTATGAAAACTCTGCTTTCAGAGTAGCCCCCCCCCCAGCGCTGCAGTCGTATAACAGTCCCAATGACTTTGTTATGAAGCCACGATCATCCTCCACTTGTGAAATAATGTATTTTTGTCCAAAAACAACCGAGAGTCAAATTATCCACTGAAGTCAATATAATACCCTGTATTTTGATCCCTCTGTCTCCATCTACCTGAGGCACTGTGAAGAGAGGGGAGACATCATGGCTGGCTCTCCGGTCTGTGTGTAGTTTTTTTTAGTTTGTGTAATTGATGCATGTGACAGTTGAATCTGAAACGTGTGTCTTGTTTGTCAGGGGATGGTCTGAATCAGCACCACTGTCACATCTTTCTTATAATACAATGAAACCCAACACACTGTCCTTTATCTCAACAATCACAGATGATGCTGTTTTTCCACCGACGCCGTCCCAGCCTCCTCCCGCCTGCTCCACTGGTATCAGAGCAGGAAAAATAAGTGATAGGAGTTGACATTCAGATACTCAGAGCTGAGATCCCTGTTGAACAGACGGAGGTCGCCTTGGTCTCCACAGCCACCCAGTTTATGTCAGGAAGGGAAGCTGGTGTATTTCCTCCCCTTCTTTATCCAAAGGAAGTGCTAAAATAAGCACCAGTGGTGGAGCGCCCCAGCGCGGACACCTTTTCCACAGGCCACTCACTTGGTGTCTGAGGGAGAAGTCGGAGGGGTTCACAGCCACAGAATCACCATGAAGACCGTCAGGGTTCTCGTCCTGCTCCTGCTAGCATCTGTGCACGTCTTCACACCAGGTAGGGGAGCTGCCTTTGGCTGGGGCTCGGGCTCTAGAGCTGAAGGCTCTCAGAGGTCTCAGCCAGGTCAGGCTTTTTGTTGACTTATTTTATATTGTAGAGCTGAGTGATTTTTGTTTATTTAGTGTCTAAACATTTCCACTGCTCCGTTTTCCTGAGAAATTAAAACTTTCCTGTGTCGTTCAGCAGTAATGTTACATGTCTTCTTCGTGGGTTTTTTGGGTCATGTCGTTTAGCTTTGTTTTGGTGTGTGGACAGATAGAGATCACAGTGTTGGTCAAAAGCCGCTCATGCTCTGTACGTTATCTGTGAGGTGTCCACTCGGAGCATTTCCGTCTCTCCAGGCTGAGATAAGCTCTGTGTGAACCTCCACTTGTTCTCCACCTTCACTGCAGGCTTTTGTACTAACAAGTAAGAAAAAAGGTCATAAGTAGTGTTTTTATTTTGACATATTTAGTCAAAAAGAAGACGGTATTATCTTTTTATTAGGATCAAAATCAGCAGTTCCTGGTTGAAGGAAAGAGAAGAGGGAGGCTCTTGATGTGCTTGTTGCTTGGTGAGGGGAGTGGTAGGTGAACCAGTGGGAACCAACCTGCCCCCTCTCTCATAGACAAAGCACATCATTGTCCTGAGACTGAAATGTCCCGACTGGCAACAAATCTACTTCCAGCGTTTGGTGGTAAACATCTGGAGGAAACACCCAGCGCACGGAGCCTCAGTGTTTCTCCACCACATATAAACAATACTGCTAAGCTGATGATGAGGAAAAGCGAATGTTTGGCCGTTAACTGTTTAATTTACTACTGTATGCTGATCAGATGTAAAAGAAATAAACTGTGTGTTTGGACCTGGTGAAATTAGTCAGATTAAAACATGGAGGAGCTAACACCACCTCGCACCGCCTGTCAGACATCTGATCAATAGGGTTTGTGGTGAAATGACTTGGCCTTAGCTTTGGAAAAATGAGATAAAAAGCACTAAAACCTTTTATTAAAATGACTTGTTTCACTTTAACAGACCTGCATCTTTATGGACATTTATGTAACTTGACTTGGACAGTAAGTATTTAAAAATGGACTATGACTTGTCCCTAGTGGTTTAAGAATTTAAGCCTTGATGACTCGATACTGTTCTGAAATACATCAGACATGATGTGGATTTGTCTTTTGAGACTTGACACAGACTTGTCTTGAATGACCTGTGGGAAGAAATTTTCTTGGGCTTTTTTAAAATAACTTAAAAAACTTTAGCCTCAGCTTTATGGTTGTTCCAACATGAGCGAGACTTGGACCTGTTTCAAATGAACCAGAGGAGAGAATGGACTCAGTGCCCAGACCTGACTTTGACTTGTTTCAGGTGACTTCTACTTTTGTTAAATGATTTATAAAATTCTTGAGAAAATGTTTCAGACTGCACTTGGACCTCCCCCAAAACTCTTAACAGCAGCTCTGGAAACCAGACTCGTGGAGCCAGAGCAAGTTGCATGATGGCACAGAGATGTGCTCTGGGGTGCAAGGATGCCACAGCTGACGACGGTGAAGACAGGAAGTGGGACTGTACGGCTCAGAGGACAACAATAGTGTGTCTGGGACAGGATGCAGCCTCACACCGCTGCAGCACTTGGAGCAGAGGATATCCACCTCCACCGCTGTCTTGATTTCTCATCCCCAGTCTGACACTGGGAGCGAGGGCACGCCTCTGTGGCAGACGCTGCACTTTGAAGCTGTGCCAGAGAGGAAAGAAGCAAATATGCAGATATGAACCTAAAATAGAGAATCTGCCTGAGTTTTACAAACTGATAACATATGTCAAATAGTGCAGTGGAACCTCAGACCGAATGTGAGAAGTCAGAGCCCAAAACCTGTCTGCAGCAACAAAGTGGCTCCTCAGCAGGTCATGACCCCACTTGTCTGCACCTGTCACAAAAACATCAGGTGTTCAAATTTCTTCTGGGCTTCAGACAGCGAGTAGCTGCTCCACGTCTGTGGTGTGACACGAGTGCAAACTCACAGCTGTGTTTCTGTTTTGTAGTTTCATCAGATGTGAATTCAACAGCAGTAAGCGTGATGTCATCTACATGTAAGTATAGCGTTACAGTAACAGGTTACATTTTAGGTAAAACCCTTATTTGCAGCTGTTTGTCCCTATTTCTAGTCTCTGTGCTAAGCTAAGAGATTCTCTCTGCTACAAAGCAAACAAATGTATTTCCTAAAACTTTTTTTAAGTTGTAGAAAATGTTAGACAAAGAAAATGTGTCTATTCAGGTTTTGTAGCAGGCAACAAACAGACAAAGTAGAAACGTATAGTTTTGTTTCCTCCTGTGTTGTCGTTACTTTGATTATATGGAAACTTGACCGGTCCTGGTTTTTATTTCTCTACAGCTGTTACTGCACACAGCCATTCATATGTCTTTCTTTATATCTGTTCCAGCTCCACCAGCAGCTCCTACAGATCCTGTCAACACCACCATCGCTTCTGAGAACGGTGAGTGACAGAAGGTCACAGTAACCGATACAAGCAGCAGGAAGGACTCGCACACAGGTCGGCAGGCAGCTGCAGTCAGGTGACCTCACTAGGAGAGCAGGTCTTTTACAGAGAGGTAGGGTCAGGCACCAGGAACAAACCACAGGTTGGCTGGACACTCAGCTGGCAAAGGAGTGGGGACACAGGTTTAATGCTGAGAAGCTGGACGAGCAAAGGAGAACAGGTGTGTAGGTGGGCGGGGGAGCGTACAGTGATAGGAGGAGAATTCACAGGGTAAATCCCAGTTTCCTTAGTTAAACCCACATTTCTCTCAGTTCTGATTTTTACTTGTGTCGTGGTCCCACCCACATAAGATGCAATGAAAAAAATTCAAGGAGAAAGGAACCAAGGAAACGTTTATGTCCTTTTCCCCGATCCTTCACCTGAAGCGTCCAGTCACCAACTGATTTCTCAGAGAGGGACGTGTCAGCCCATGTCTCTCATGTATCCTCGCTCCTAAAAGCAGGAAGAAGAGCTCTGGGACGTCTTTCAAGATGGCTGAATAGAGCAACTTCCCTGTTGAGCGAGGATCAAGAAATGAGGAACAATCAAATAAGGGAATTGGGATGTACCCCTGGTAGATCTGGTGCATGGCTGAGGAAAGAAAGTTCAGCAGAGCTCCATATTTATCCAGGAGACTGAGGAAGTGTGAACATGGCTCGGGCTGGGGCAGAAACCATGACACTGATGCTGTATAGACTCGGCCTTGTTCCTGAAAACAGCTCCTTCACTCCCCTTTTCTTTTTCCTAGAAACAAAGTCTCTGTTAACATCAAATACGACAACTGTTCAAACAACAGCTAAAGCTCCGAACCAGACTGTGACGGTCTCTACAGCTCCAGATCTTAACCGGACAGACAATGGAAGTAAGCTTTCTCCACACTGATTCACACCATCGGCCTGGTGGTGACACACAGACGAGCAATGACATGAGTCAGTGTGATGGCGGCAGATTGAACCATGTCAGCGGGCGCTGTGTTGCACCACTGGGCCTGAGAGCTCGGCCTCCTGTCCTGCTGTGTAGACGGAAAAATAAAAAGTAAAACAAAAATGTGGCAGACTAGGAGCAGCAGGTTCTGGCCAGAACAACAAACACATTCATGTTTAAGCTTAGTTATCTTTAAACACACGTTTGTTTGCTTGTGTAGCTTTGGGTTCTAAACATTTGCTGCCCAGTTCTCCTCCAACTCCATCCCCAACCCCACATGTCCACACTAGGACTGTGACACAGATCAGCACGAAGGAACCTCAAGGTAAGAAAACACTTCATAGTACCAGCAGAGATTATTACACTCAGTAATGATGTATTAGTTCTCCTGGGATGGCGTGATGGTGCAGGGTGTAATCTGTGTTTAAAGCACAATTTGAACTAGTTTCCATTTTGTTAGGACAAGACGAGAGCACTGAAAAACCAAAGACAAGCAAAGGTATGTCCCCAAAAAGAAACGGTCTCAAAAGTATGGCACATGATTTCTTTGGTCAGAATAAAGGTTTAGACATTAAGATGCACCCATCTTCACTGTCTGCAGGCGCAACTACCCCTACCCCTCCCCCTACCCCAGGTACAGTACACCTGATGTTTGTACTCCTCCGTTTCCTCTTGTTTTGTTCTTTGCATTCATAAGTCAACATTTACAAATGCCAGTGTAATATGACATGACTACAAACAAACACCCTCGTGGCCTCTTGTAGATGTACATCAAAACTACCAGCTGGTATCCATGATGTAGTTTTGATTGATACATCTGTTTGAGTGGAGCTCTGGGCGTGAGAACATGTTGATCAGCTTGTTTTTATTGATTGAATCAGGTCATTTCAATATGAGCACACATGGAACCACTCCACATCCAAAGGTGCAATCGGGGGAGAATGAAAAGGCCACAGAGAAAGGTTCTGGTAAGGTGCACGAATACTCTACAGTACTGTGCTGCCACACCTGAGGATGGTGTTGCTGCATATGAAGAATGAATACGGTTAAAACTTAAATCGTTTTTACTTGTACTGTTTGGTGACAGGAGCAGGAAGCTAATCATGCTAATGTTTTGATAGGTTCTCAGACCAGTGAGGAGAAGAAACCAGGTAACGTACTAGCAGTTGCTACACCCCCTGTTCATCTTCTTAGACACTGATTAGAGAAGCTGAATGTGATGGATGTCTCTGAATGTTTCCTTCTGTCTGACCCTCAGACAAAAGGCTGTGGTGGATTCTGCTGCCTGTCTGCCTGGTCGGAGCTTTCGCTGCTGCCGTCGTCCTCAAATACAAAAGCAAGAAGATCCACAATCACACAGGTACATGCAAAAGGACTAATATTTCACTGTGTGTTTGTGCTGTGGCTTGTTGTTGGCTCTTTATAACCAACAGGTGTAATTCTCCATACATCAGTGAAACATACATGCGTCTCTTGTCTTCTGTTCAACAGAATCCATTGACACTGGGCTCGAGAAGTAAGTCTGGACAATCAGCACTATATTTTAAATGTTATTTAATTTGTTTATTCCACAGGGACCCGTTGTCACACAGGGTACACCGGTGCAGTGTGCGTGGGGCGTCTAGCTGAGAGCTAATCTGCAGCCCCTGCTGTTGGTTAGGCTTTTAAAACAGGTTCAAACATCCAAGAACAAGCAGCTTGATAGACAGAGCTAGTTCAAACCAGAAGGCCAAACCAGCACCATTATGAGACAGTGGACACAGACCTGTAAGAGGCCCCTAGTGATGATGTGGTTTGTTTGTGTCTTCTTATGGATGTGTTGTAGCTTTGTAGTTGCTTTGCATCTGTTTTTTTTTTTATTATGTGGTGAGCCCCTCATGTTTCTGTGGACCTGTGCCCAGTATTCCCATTCAGTAGTCATCAATGACCAGCACCGTTCTTCTGGCTGTAATTGTAAATCTTCTGGTAAAGTACTCCATACTGTAGTACTGAAAAACAGCTGCACCTGGGAACCATACAGGTGTGTGAACAACCATCCCTCTGTCTCTCTGCCTCCACAGCGCATCGTTCCAGAGCAGACCCGAGAGCACCAAAGACTGCGTCATGCTCCTCGGCGTGAAGCCGTCAGGCGGAGAAGAAAGTGGTGAGCGTCCCCCTGTGTGTTTCCTGCCTGACTTCCATCTCGTGGTAGAGCTGTTTCTCCACAGACTTGCAGTGATTCCAGGGACATTACAGGCTTTTAATATCTCATTGTGCTGTGTGGTCTTTGGGGCTTTCGCCGGGCAACAGAAGGTGTTTCCTGTGATTTGACTCCCCCGCCCTCCAACAAGCAGCAGGGTTTGACAGATAGGGACTTCCTAACATAAACATACATTATTTTGGACAGGAGCTATTGTGCGGCCAGTAAATGTCATCTGCAGGCGTGTTTGTTGGGGCGGTGCATGTGCACATCTACGGGTGCACGTGGTTTATACACACACTCTGCCCCCTATGCAAAAAACAAAACAAAACAGAGCATTAAATGTCCTGCCTTCCTTTCCTATCTGGCCTAGATGGCTGGCTGAGAGTTTCACAGGGAAATGAAGTTGTGCTTGAGGAATTCTGCTGAGGAAGAACGTGTTTATATAGTTACGCACCGGATTTCACTGGATTGTAGCTTTGTAAACACTGCAGTACTCTGCACTAAGTCTTAGAATTCCAAACACTCGCTAACAAACTGCTTTTTATTATCAGCTACTTCCTCCGTAGGAATGAGTCCTCCAATCAGTCCAGCATTTAATGTAAGATAGTGGTTTGTCAGACTGCAGCGTTAGGCCGTTTGCTGCCAGGAGAGTGGTTTCAGATGAACGTTTGAATCAGAGAACATGTGGGAAACGTCCTGACTGTGGAGGCACACTGTCCCATACTGCACCTACTGCTGTTTGAAGCTCTCAAAAGCCAGGCCACAGATCTGTTCTGAGCCCTTTTCAGATAGAGATAACGCTTGTTGATCTCACAGATGCGATTACTTCAGTTGCCTCTGTTGTTGTGTGTGTTTCAGCTGCTGCGAGATAAGAAACGAGGGCGATGATGTGGCCAGTGGAGAAGTCCCAGCCGTCGCCCACACACTGGCCGCCTGGAGGAGCTGCTGATGTTTAATGTTCTTTTGTTTTGTGGGTGAATTGTGTGGAGCAGAAAGTGTCCAACAGTGTTTCTCCTGTATGATTCTGTAAGTTGGGAGCAGCTTTATGAAGCAGGGCGTGTGACTGTGATTGTGAAATCTCAGAATTAATCAGTGGGGATTTTTTGAACTGCACCTCTCTTTGAAACGGTAGCATATGCTCAACCTTAACCGCTACACACGTTCTCTGTACAGTGCACGGACCTCAGATCCACCGCATGTTTGATGTAATGAATCATTTCACAGTTGTATAATTATCCTTTGGTCTTTTTGTTACCCTTCATTTATTTGCCTTGTAATTGCAGTAATATCAATTTACGTGGTGGTTTAATTTTGTTCAACATTCAAGCAAAGGACTAAGTAAAGCGCATGAAGAGGAGCGTGTTTAAAACACTGTAGCTGCTTTATGGCTGGGATTTGTAGTTCTCAACCTCAGTTTCCTCAATAAAACACTAAGATGGCTTGGTTGTGAAGTTCAAACTTTGTCCTAAACTCATATTTGATTATTCATTACTTTGCTTTTGAATGGGTGTAAATGGTTCTATGAGTTTTGAACGCATCCTTCAGCAGTTATAGAAACTAATAACAATGAAGTATGGTGATGTAAAAATATCTGACATGCACGTGAACCATTGTAGCTGTAAAAGGATCTAAGAGTTAGTGTCGTTTTCAGCCTTTCTATTTATTAATATTAGCTTTTCTGATGTGGCTGTAGAACCACAGTTTGCAGCAGCAGCGTTGTCAGTTCGGCGTCTCACCACCAGAGGGCGCAGACAGTCAACACAAGCCATTAGCTGACAGTTTGTTGACAGAGGAGTGAAATATGGACAACCAGTGTAAAGTAGTTCACCCCGTCTCCCTGCTCGGTCTTCACAACATAGCGTTCTTATAGATAAGCTCATAACCAGCGTGACTAAATCTTTTTTTATGGTGTGAATCCTACTTCATAGCAAAAAAGACCTGAGTGACCTTTGCTGTTTTGGAGCCATGACCTTTATTTTGCATTGATTTACACACAGCGTTATTACGGACTGGGCAACAGCTTCCCCGTCCAGGAGACGGTGACCAGACTGGCACTAGACCATCACACACAACTGGAAAACCTCACCAGCTGTGGCCAAAGGTCTGCTCGTCTTCGTTGTGTGGGATCCTCTCACTTCTAGCTTCAATGTGGCTGACAAATAATAAATCAATATAAAAGCTGCATTTCAAATGAATTTAGGTGCAGTGCTCATATTTCAGGGGCCTTGCTGAGTCCACATATGAAGTCTCTGAATGTGTAAAGTAGCACAGTAATGACAATGCACAATGGAAATGGCAGTTTTTGCTCTGGAGGACAAGTTTGTAGAACTCTCCATCAGGTGACTGGATCCTCAGATCGTCTGGAGCGGTGCCACAGCGACGGGACTGAATTAGAAGATAGAACATCCAGAGCATGTCCTGTTGTAACTGGTGGTGGATTGTTGGTGTTAATGCAGAGAACATGTCTGTCAGTGTAGCACCTGTGTTTGTCCAGTAAACAAAGTTTATTGGTTTCCACTGGCCTTTGGTCGATTTTGTTGCCTCATGTTGCTCATTTATGTCAAACACAATTTTTCAGCCACCAGTGACATGTAGTAATGTCAGAGTGCGATTTTGCAGTATTCCAGATTAATATGCGTTAAAGCCAGGTGTTGTTTCCCACCTTTTCAAAACATTTATGGATAAATTATAATGCTGACGTCGTTGGGCACTTGAAGATCACATGATATCATTTGAGGTCTGCGGAGGCCTCATCTGGAGGGTCTAGGAGATGAGGGAAGGAGACGAGTGAAGCAGAAAGCAAAAGAACATTATTTATTTGAGTAAACAATGACTCAGTGATTGTTTTCTCCATTAGCTCAGAGAAAAACTGAAAACTGCTGTGCAGTATTTAATTTACTCCCTGTCTTTTACTTGAGAGGCCTCAGTTCTTTGCTTAGAGAGGAGTCAGCTGTGTGCAAGAGCAGCAGAGCTCTGATGTGCACGAGGACTACTCCTCCACATGCAGCCTATCTTCTGTGATAGAGAAATGCAACTCAGCAAAAAGGCCTCTGTTGTTACATTTCACGAGGGAGGGCACAGCACGTTTCCTACCTGGAAAAGCGCTGCACCAGCCTGACATACTGGGCGTCTTGACCGGGGATAACAGAGGGCTCATTCTGATCTGCACAGGATTAGTAGCCTGAAACACAACACCTTTTATCTGCTGGCTCAATCAGGGAAACAGGAGTTGGCACACGGAGCAAATTCACAAGCAGATTTCTGTGGACTTGCCTTACCAGCAGGGAGTGAAGGTCACAGGTGCTTCACATCACGCTGCTCTTTGACTGTCACAGACTGTCAGCTTAGATTAGAAGCCTTTATCGAGCTGTGGCCTGTATATCAGGAGACACACAAATCACTTATTGTAAAAAAAAAAAACTAAATTCATATGAGAAACATCCTGAGCACCTGGTGCAGAGCTCTGACAGTCTCTGAGGGTTTGGCTGCAGAGTCTCTCTCTCTGAACTCTGACGTAGCATACAGAGCTCCATACTAATCCATATTACTTACTTGGTTTATAACTTTCTCATTCTGCAAACTAAAACTCTTTTTGGGATAGTTACATCCTCCAGAGACACAACTGTCCAAGTATAAATCAATGTTGGACTGTCCCGATAACAAGGCAAACAAATTTTACTTTTCATAAGTCTGACTTTTACATTCACCTCTACGCCGATCATACACGGGTTGCTCTGAATTTACTGCTTTATATACAAGCCTATGTATTTGTTACAGACATAGCAGTAGCTACTGTTTTACATGCACCTGGCTGTAGATACGATCTGGACAGTATCGGCGCTGTCACCTACAAAAAATGGCTTTTTTAAAAATCCTATTTTACAGCAAATACATTGGGTTTTAAATATTTCCTTGAAGGTCAAACTCAAAAGTTCTGATTTATTCTGTGTATGAAAATGTTCCTTTTGCTCTTATTTCCAGTTTTACTTGGCTGACCTGTGCAGGAGTCATTTTAAACATTTAACACGCCTGTTCCTGCTCATTAAGTTTATATGATACAGTGTAAAATGGAGGCCGACCTTCAACATACCGTAAAGGTCAAAGCAGTTCTCAAACCCACTGCACACGTTTAGAGGTTTTCATACACCGCAGCTGATCAGATAGTCAGCAATGTTACTATCATGGATGGATTACTGAACAGGAATACCAGACACAGGCCTGGAGCTCCTCTAGAAAACCTCCCAGAAAGAGACACAAAACAACAACAAAGATGCCAAATCATCTGCAGAGGGACTCTACACAGCTGCAAAGAGCTGCAATGTGACCACAAAAAGACAGAAAATGGTATTAAAGACACACAAAACATCTGCATGGACCTCCTAAACTGCTGCAAAGTGGATTAATGCCAATGTTAGAGGCATAAAATCACTTTGGTCAATCGACTGTGTATCCTGATAATATGCAGCTTAAAAGTGTATTAGATCAAAAGGTTAACTGATAAATATAATGGAGATATTTCAGTTTTGGGCTTTTTAAATGTATCACACAGCCTGCTCCTCAATTACAAGCTTTTTAATCCAGTTTTTCCACTTTACACAGTGCACGTCTGCATCCACAAAGGCAGTAACACCAGTGAAAGCATGTGACTAGATCTAGTTCTCCCCCTGTGACTGGAGGCTGACACTCTCTCTCGCTCTCTCTCTCTCTCGTCCACCGGATTCCAGCAGAGCTGCTGCAGGATAAGGGCTCCGGTTACTGGGAGGAAATATCTGTGTTTGGTGAGGGATGAACTGCTGATGAGCTGAACAACTGTGCTCCATGCAGTGCCTGCCAAACGCTCACAGGCATAACACCTACAGATACGGGGCTCAGCCGGTCAGGTCAGCGGGCTTCCTCCATTCTCAGGTGAAGGAACAGGCCACAGATGTTTCAGACATTACTGTGAATAGTTTTCATCCTCTGAGGTTCTATTTTTGAGTATTTTCTCATATGGAATCCCCTATAAAGCTTCTTTTTGTTGCAGAGCCTTGGACTGTTGCACACTGGTGTATGGAAGCTCCAAAACAATGCTCTGCATCACCGTACTCCTGCTTTCTGAATGTGTTGATTCTGCTGGAAACGCTGCCAGTTTCTCCTTTTATTTTATATCTTTGGAAGGTTTCAGTGTATAACACAAAGACAGTTATCTACCGTATAAACAAATCAGATAAAAAGAAATTATGTCACAGCCTCATGAGAGAAGAAAAATCTGTATGTCTTTGCACAAAGACTATTTTACTAGTTGCATGTTGTGTAAGAAGAAACTAGAGCTCTTGTTTGTGCATTATTACTGCTTGGCTATACCAGCTCTGACTCGTGTGTTCAAATATTGTTTGGCTCTTAAGTCCAAAAATCTTGAGGTTAAAGTTTCTGTGGCTGGAATAAAGTTTTCATGTTCATTTAATGTGCCAAAATGTCCAAAATGAACCATCAGACATGGTTGGATTACTGGACGGGCCTACCGAGTACAGGGGCAGGGGCCCAGGAGGGCAGAGGCTCCAGGGCCAGGGCTTCTGTTATGAAGTGACTGTTAACACTTCATGTCTGCAAATCAATTAAAGGAATACTAGTAGGTGCACAGCAACCACAAACAGACTCCAGCTGACCACACAGACTTATAAACAGACCACAAAGACCCACAACAGCTACAGAGACGACACAGAACTCAAAATGAACTGCAAAACCACCAAAAAGAGACACAAAACAATCACACAGAGAAGCAGGACTACCATAAAGACACACAGGGTGCCAGGCTTTTTACCTGCCTGTGCACAGGGGTCCATTTTCTCTATCCTGGGACACCAGCCTACTTTTATTGAGATGTTATTGATAATGATACGTGCGATTAGACTGGTTGTCACTGCGTTTCAATGAAAACCAGAGATGTCTTTGTGTGTAAACACAGATAAACCTTACATCATCCTGTCTCCTCGCAAACAGAGGTGTCCATGTAGCAACACAAACGTCCTCCCCAAGTATTGGTCCATTTTTTTAATTTAAACGCTATTTTGCAGCCAATCAGGGGCCAGCTGTGTATCAAACCGCGAGGCGTGCCCTGATTGGTCCAACCCTCTGGTCAGCTGAGTGGAAGAAGGTATAAATACTCCTGAGAAGTTTGCTGTGCTGTGCTGCTGTGGAAGGAAAGTGCTGGTTTGGAGTAGTTTAGTCTAAGTTGTTTTGGACTAAGTCGTGTTTAAGGTAAGTGATTTCGGTTCTGAACGAGCTCGTAGTGAGCTGGTGAAGTGTGGGTCTTGTTTTGGGGGGCGGGTGAGAAGCGGCTGCATTTGAACAGTGAAGCTGTAACAGCCTGAGGGAGCTTGTCCGGATCCTTAACGAGCCACCTGGATTCAGGTACCTCTGCTGTTACACTGATGTTGTTGTGTCGTTCCTGGGGCAGATCTGCTGGAGCCACAGGAGGACAGCCCGCTCCTGGACGAACCTTCGGCGGCACCATGGTGGCCACAAGCACCTTAAAGACCAAAGGCAGCGAGTGCTTCTCGGAGCCGGCTGAGCGGATTTTTGAGCCGGGCTGCACGGAGAAAGGTAAGCTGTCTGTGTGTGTGTCTGTGTGTGTCAGCGGCCGAGCCACTGTCTGCTGGAGACGTCCACTTGTGCGCTTGTTTATCCCAGTGTGGTGCATGGCTGCAGCAGCAGCGGAGGGGAGGGGGTACAGGAGGAGGGAAGGCAACAGGATGAAGTCATCCTTTTAGGCTGTCTGCACCACAGCAACCTGCCTCGAATGGCAAATCGAACTGCAGCTGTTTGTGTGTAAAGCTAAATAACCTATAGCATCAGTTTGATTCCCATCAGCATGTCTGACATTGCTTTCTTTCTCACCAGTGTTGACTCTCCTCCACACATTCCACCCAGAGGGGGATGCAAAAGCACACCACTTCAGTCAATGCTTTTGTAGTTTGAAACTGGCCAAACTGGAGAGAAATGTGCTTTGTGCATGTAAGCATCATGAAGCTGCCCTGCAGCTACTGTAGTGTTGGTTCCCCAGATGGTCACCGTGCGTTGTTTTCTCAGAGCTGGATTTCTGGGACCACTGCCTGACTGAGCCCCAGAGGGGTGCGGATGTCTCCGAGGACAGAGCCTGTCAGCGGCTGGTCAAGATGTTTGAGAGCTGTCTGTCTCGAGCTAAGAAGACGACGCTGCACTGCTCTTCGGTGCTGGTACCAGAGAAGCTCACCCGGAGAAGGAGCTGGACAAGGGCTGCAAGCGGCTGGAGCGCATCATGTACGATGCCACCGTGGTGCCCACGTTTGAGCTGACACTTGTGTTCAAGCAGGACAGCAGCGCCTGGCCCAGCCTACGGGACTTCCTCTTCTTGGCAACCTGCTTTGCCCCAAACTTCAGGCATGTACTTAAACTGAGTCCAGGCTTCCGACTTGTCAAGAAGAAGCTGTACTCCTCCGCGGCCGGTACCGTGGTGGAGGAGTGCTGAACTGTCGGGTTTGGCCTCTTTCTAAGTGTTTTTATTCAGCAGCATTGTCCTGGGTGGTTTTCTAACGCAGTTATTGCTCAGACACTTTCAAATGGTGCATTTTGCAGATGAATGTAAAACGGTGAGGGACAAACTGGGTAACGGCACTGGCCACTGGTGATCCCGTTGTTCCAGTCGCGCTGAATGGACACAAGGCTGGACAGGGAGACGGACATGGAGTCTTTGGGGGTCCATATGTAGCTAGCTATGTTTAACACTGGTGGAGATGCTGCCGTCACTGTGGACGCCTTAAATGTCAATGTTTGTTTCACTCAGCTTTGTGTGTTTCATGTGAATGTTTAGTTTTGTGCCCCCCCCTCCTCATAGGTTATTAAAGATGGTTCCTCTGAATGTAAAAGCTGACT